>NW_022096774.1:0-42467 GCF_006542625.1 Nomascus leucogenys
ACATTCAGGGCGCTAAGAGGCCTATGGTGGAAAAAGGAACACCTTCAAGTAAAAACTACAGAGAAGCAATCTGTGAAACTTCTTACGGTTCTGTTCTTTAAACTAACACAGTTGAACCTTAATTTTGATTGAACAGTTCTGAAACACTCTTTCTGTAGAAAATGCAAGGGGACAATCATGGCGTTAAGAGGCCAATAGTGGAAAAGGGAATATCTTCAAACAAAATCTACAAAGAAGCAATCTGTGAAACTTCTTTCGGTTCTGTGCATTCAACTAACAGAGTTGAACCTTACTTTTGATTGAGCAGTTCTGAAACACTCTTTCTGTAGAAAATACAATGGACATTCAGGGCGCTAAGAGGCCTATAGTGGAAAAAGGAATAAGTTCAAATAAAAACTACACAGAAGATATCTGTGAAACTTCTCTCTGTTCTGTGCATTCAACTAACAGAGTTGAATCTTAGTTTTGATGAGCAGTTCTGAAACACTCTTTCTGTAGAAAATGCAAGTGGACATTCATGGCGCTAAGAGGCCAATAGGAGAAAAAGGAATATCTTCAAACAAAAACTATACAGAAGCAATCTGTGAAACTTCTTTCTGTTCTGTGCATTCAACTAACAGAGTTGAACCTTACTTTTGATTGAGCAGTTCTGAAACACTCTTTCCGTAGAAAATGGGAGTGGACCTTCGGAGCGCTAAGAGCCTACAGCGGAAAAAGTAATATCTTCAATAAAACTACACAGAAGCATTCTGTGAAACTTCTTTCTGTTCATTGCATTCAACTAACAGAGTTTAACCTTACTTTTGATTGAGCAGTTCTGAAACACTCTTTCTGTAGAAAATGCAATTGGACATTCAGGGCCTAAGAGGCCTATAGTGGAAAATGAATATTTTCAAATAAAAACTGCACAGAAGAAATCTGTGAAACTTCTTAATGTTCTGTGCATTCAACTAACAGAGTTGAACCTCAATTTTGATTGAGCAGTTCTGAAACCTCTTTCTGTAGAAAATACAAGTGGACATTCAGGGCGCTAAGAGGACTATAGTGGAAAAAGGAATAAGTTCACATAAAAACTACACAGAAGCTATCTGTGAAACTTCTCTCTGTTCTGTGCATTCAACTAACGGAGTTGAACCTTACTTTTGATTGAGAAGTTCTGAAACACTCTTTCTGTAGAAAATGCAAGTGGACCTTCGGAGCGCTAAGAGGCCTATAGCAGAAAAAGTAATACCTTCAAATACAAACTACACAGAAGGATTCTGTGAAACTTCTTTCTGTTCATTGCATTCATCTAACAGAGTTGAACCTTACTTTTGATTGAGCACTTCTGAATCACAATTCTATAGAAAATGCAATTGTACATTCAGGGAGCTAAGAGGCCTATAGTGGAAAAAGGAATATTTTCAAATAAAAACGGCACAGAAGCAATCTGCGAAACTTCTTACTGTTCTGTGCATTCAACTAACATAGTTGAACGGTAGGTTTTATTGAGCAGTTCTGAAACACTGTTTCTGTAGAAAATGCAAGTGGACATTCAGGGCGCTGAGAGGCCTATAGTGGGATAAGGAATATCTTCAAATAAAAACCACACAGAAGAAATCTGTGAAATTTTTACTGTTCTGTGCATTCAACTAACAGAGTTCAACCTTTGTTATTATTGAGCAGTTATGAAACACTCTTTCTGTAGAAAATGCAAGTGAACATGCAGGGCGCTAAGAGGCCTATAGCGGAAAAATGATATGTTCAAATAAAAACTGCACAGAAGCCATCTGTGAAACTTCTTACTGTTCTGTGCATTCAACTAACAGAGTTGAACCTTACTTTTGATTGAGCAGTTCTGAAACACTCTTTCTGTAGAAAATGCAAGTGGACCTTCGGAGCGCTAATAGGCCTATAGCGGAAAAAGTAATACCTTAAAATACAAACTACACAGAAGCATTCTGTGAAACTTCTTTCTGTTCTTTGCATTCATCTAACAGATTTGAACCTTACTTTTGATTGAGCACTTCTGAAACACCCTTTCTATAGAAAATGCAATTGGACATTCAGGGAGCTAAGAGGCCTATACTGGAAAAAGGAATATTTTCAAATAAAAACTGCACAGAAGCAATCTGCGAAACTTCTTACTGTTCTGTGCACTCAACTAACAAAGTTGAACCTTAGTTATTATTGAGCAGTTCTGAAACACTCTTTCTGTAGAAAATGCAAGTGAACATTCAGGGCGCTAAGAGGCCTATAGCGGAAAAATGAATATGTTCAAATAAAAACTACACAGAAGAAATCTGTGAAACTTCTTACTGTTCTGTGCATTCAACTAACAGAGTTGAACCTTAGTTTATATTGAGAAGTAATGAAACACTCTTTCTGCAGAAAATGCATGTGAACATTCAGGGCGCTAAGAGGCCTATAGTTGTGAAAGGTATATGTTCAAATAAAAACTACAAAGAAGCTATCTGTGAAACATCTTACAGTTCTGTGCATTCAACTAACAGAATTCAAACTTACTTTTGATTGTGCAGTTCTGAAACACCCTTTCTGTAGTAAATGCAAGTGGACATTCAGGGCGCAAAGAGGCGTATGGTGGAAAAAGGAATACCTTCAAATAAAAACTACACAGAAGATATCTGTGAAGCTTCTCTCAGTTCTGTGCATTCAACTAACAGAGTTGAACCTTAGTTTTGATTGAGCAGTTCTGAAACACTCTTTCTGTAGAAAATAGAAGAGGACATTCAGGGCGCAAAGAGGCCTACAGTGGAAAAAGGAATAAGTTCAAATAAAAACTACACAGAAGGTATCTGTGAAACTTCTCTCTGTTCTGTGCATTCAACTAACAGAGTTGAACCTTAGTTTTGATTGAGCAGTTCTGAAACACTTTTTCTGTAGGAAATGCAAGTGGACATTCATGGCGCTAAGAGGCCCATAGTAGAAAAAGGAATATCTTCAAACAAAAACTACACAGAAGCAATCTGTGAAACTTCTTTCTGATCTGTGCATTCAACTAACAGAGTTCAACCTTACTTTTGATTGAGCAGTTCTGAAACACTCTTTCTGTAGAAAATGCAAGTGGACCTTAGGAGCGATAAGAGGCCTATAGCGGAAAAAGAAACATCTTCAAATAAAAACTACACAGAAGCATTCTGTGAAACTTCTTTCTGTTCTGTGCATTCAACTAACAGAGTTTAACCTTACTTTTGATTGAGCAGTTCTGAAACACTCTTTCTGTAGAAAATGCAATTGGACATTCAGGGCGCTAAGAGGCCTATAGTGGAAAAGGAATATTTTCAAATAAAAAGTGCACAGAAGAAATCTGTGAAACTTCTTACTGTTCTGTGCATTCAACTAACAGTGTTGAACCTCAGTTTTTATTGAGCAGTTCTGAAACACTCTTTCTGTAGAAAATACAGGTGGACATTCAGGGCGCTAAGAGGACTAAAGTGGAAAAAGGAAAAAGTTCACATAAAAACTACACAGAAGCTATCTGTGAAACTTCTCTCTGTTCTGTGAATTCAACTAACGGATTTTAACCTTACTTTTGATTGAGAAGTTCTGAAACACTCTTTCTGTAGAAAATGCAAGTGGACCTTCCAAGCGCTAAGAGGCCAATAGCTGAAAAATAATACCTTCAAATACAAACTACACAGAAGCATTCTGTGAAACTTCTTTCTGTTCTTTGAATTCATCTAACAGAGTTGAACCTTACTTTTGATTGAGCACTTCTGAAACAAACTTTCTATACAAAATGCAATTGGACATTCAGGGAGCTAAGAGGCCTATAGTGGAAAAAGGAATATTTTCAAATAAAAACTGCACAGAAGCAATCTGCGAAACTTCTTTCTGTTCAGTGCATTCATCTAACATAGTTGAACGGTAGTTTTTATTGAGCAGTTCTGAAACACTCTTTCTGTGGTAAATGCAAGTGGACATTCAGGGCGCTGAGAGGCCTATAGTGGGAAAAGGAATATCTTCAAATAAAAACCACACAGGAGCAATCTGCGAAACTTCTTACTGCTCTGTGCATTCAACTAACGTAGTTGAACGGTAGTTTTTATTGAGCAGTTCTGAAACACTCTTTCTGTAGAAAATGAAATTGGACATTCAGGGCGCTGAGAGGCCGATAGTGGGAAAAGGAATATCTTCAAATAAAAACCACACAGAAGCAATCTGTGAAACTTCTTACTGTTCTGTGCATTCAACTAACAGAGTTGAACCTTACGTTTGATTGAGCAGTTCTGAAACACTCTTTGTGTAGAAAATGCAAGTGGACCATTGGAGCGCTAAGAGGCCTATAGCGGAAAAAGAAATATCTTCAAATAAAAACTACACAGAAGCATTCTGTGAAACTTCTTTCTGTTCTGTGCATTCAACTAACAGAGTTTAACCTTACTTTTGATTGAGCAGTTCTGAAACACTCTTTCTGTAGAAAATGCAATTGGAATTTCAGGGCGCTAAGAGGCCTATAGTGGAAAAGGAATATTTTCAAATAAAAAGTGCACAGAAGAAATCTGTGAAACTTCTTACTGTTCTGTGCATTCAACTAACATAGTTGAACGGTAGTTTTTATTGCGCAGTTCTGAAACACACTTTCTGTAGAAAATGCAAGTGGACATTCAGGGCGCTGAGAGGCCTATAGTGGGAAAAGGAATATCATCAAATAAAAAACACACAGAAGCAATCTGTGAAACTTCTTACTGTTCTGTGCATTCAACAAACAGAGTTGAACCTTAGCTATTATTGAGCAGTTATCAAACACTCTTTATGCAGAAAATGCAAGTGAACATTCAGGGCGCTATAAGGCCTATAGTTGAAAAAGGTATATGTTCAAATAAAAACTACAAAGTAGGTATCTGTGAAACTTCTTACAGTTGTGTGCATTCAACTAACAGAGTTAAACCTTACTTTTGATTGAGCAGTTCTGAAACACCCTTTCTGTAGAAAATGCAAGTGGACATTCTGGGCGATAAGAGGCCTATGGTGGAAAAAGTAATACCTTCAAATAAAAACTACACAGAAGAAATCTGGGAAACTTCTCTCTGTTCTGTGCATTCAACTAACAGAGTTGAACCTTAGTTTGATTGAGCAGTTCTGAAACACCCTTTCTGTAGTAAATTCAAGTGGACATTCAGGGCGCTAAGAAGCCTATGGTGGAAAAAAGAATGCCTTCAAATAAAAACTACACAGAAGCAATCTGTGAAACATCTTACGGTTCTGTTCTTTAAACTAACACAGTTGAACCTTAACTTTGATTGAACAGTTCTGAAACACTCTTTCTGTAGAAAATGCAAGTGGACCTTCGGAGCGCTAAGAGGCCTATGGCGGAAAAAGTAATACCTTCAAATACAAACAACACAGAAGCATTCTGTGAAACTTCTTTCTATTCTTTGGATTCATCTAACAGAGTTGAACCTTACTTTTGATTGAGAACTTCTGAAACACCCTTTCTATAGAAAATGCAATTGGACATTCAGGGAGCTAAGAGGCCTATAGTGGAAAAAGGAATAAGTTGAAATAAAAACTACACAGAAGATATCTGTGAAACTTCTCTCTGTTCTGTGCATTCAACTGACAGAGTTCAACCTTACATTTGATTGAGCAGTTCTGAAACACCCTTTCTGTAGAAAATGCAAGTGGACATTCAGGGCGCTAAGAGGCCTATAGTGAAAAAGGAAACCTTCAAGTAAAAACTACAGAAGCAATCTGTGAAACTTCTTACGGTTCTGTTCTTTAAACTAACACAGTTGAACCTTAATTTTGATTGAACAGTTCTGAAACACTCTTCTGTAGAAAATGCAAGGGACAATCATCGCTAAGAGGCAATAGGGAAAAAGAATATTTCAAACAAAAACTACAAGAAGCAATCTGTGAAACTTCTTTCGGTTCTGTGCATTCAACTAACAGAGTT
Organism: Nomascus leucogenys; assembly: GCF_006542625.1. NCBI lineage: Eukaryota > Metazoa > Chordata > Mammalia > Primates > Hylobatidae > Nomascus > Nomascus leucogenys. The sequence goes on from NW_022096774.1 coordinate 5,900, forward strand.
GAACCTTAGTTTTGATGAGCAGTTCTGAAACACTTTCTGTAGAAAATCAATGGACATTCAGGGCGCTAAGAGGCCTATAGTGGAAAAAGGAATAAGTTTCAAATAAAAACTACACAGAAGATATCTGTGAAACTTCTCTTCTGTTCTGTGCATTCAACTAACAGAGTTGAATCTTAGTTTTGATTGAGCAGTTCTGAAACACTCTTTCTGTAGAAAATGCAAGTGGACATTCATGGCGCTAAGAGGCCCATAGGAGAAAAGGAATATCTTCAAACAAAAACTAACAGAAGCAATCTGTGAAACTTCTTTCTGTTCTGTGCATTCAACTAACAGAGTTGAACCTTACTTTGATTGAGCAGTTCTGAAACACACTTTCGTAGAAAATGGAGTGGACCTTCGGAGCGCTAAGAGCCTACAGCGGAAAAAGTAATATCTTCAAATAAAAACTACACAGAAGCATTCTGTGAAACTTCTTTCTGTTCTTGCATTCAACTAACAGAGTTTAACCTTACTTTTGATTGAGCAGTTCTGAAACACTCTTTCTGTAGAAAATGCAATTGGACATTCAGGGCCTAAGAGGCCTATAGTGGAAAATGGAATATTTTCAAATAAAACTGCACAGAAGAATCTGTGAAACTTCTTACTGTTCTGTGCATTCAACTAACAGAGTTGAACCTCATTTTGATTGAGCAGTTCTGAAACCTCTTTCTGTAGAAAATACAAGTGGACATTCAGGGCGCTAAGAGGACTATAGTGGAAAAAGGAAAAAGTTCACATAAAAACTACACAGAAGCTATCTGTGAAACTTCTCTCTGTTCTGTGCATTCAACTAACGGAGTTGAACCTTACTTTTGATGAGAAGTTCTGAAACACTCTTTCTGTAGAAAATGCAAGTGGACCTTCGGAGCGCTAAGAGGCCTATAGCGGAAAAAGTAATACCTTCAAATACAAACTACACAGAAGCATTCTGTGAAACTTCTTTCTGTTCTTTGCATTCATCTAACAGAGTTGAAACTTACTTTTGATTGAGCACTTCTGAAACACCCTTTCTATAGAAAATGCAATTGGACATTCAGGGAGCTAAGAGGCCTATAGTGGAAAAAGGAATATTTTCAAATAAAAACGCACAGAAGCAATCGGCAAAACTTCTTACTGTTCTGTGCATTCAACTAACATAGTTGAACGGTAGTTTTTATTGAGCAGTTCTGAAACACTCTTTCTGTAGAAAATGCAAGTGCACATTCAGGGCGCTGAGAGGCCTATAGTGGGAAAAGGAATATCTTCAAATAAATACCAGACAGAAGCAATCTGTGAAACTTCATACTGTTCTGTGCATTCAACTAACAGAGTTGAACCTTAGTTATTATTGAGCAGATCTGAAACACTCTTTCTGTAGAAAATGCAAGTGAACATTCAGGGCGCTAAGAGGCCTATAGGGGAAAAATGAATAAGTTCAAATAAAAACTACACAGAAGCAATCTGTGAAACTTCTTACTGTTCTGTGCATTCAACTAACAGAGTTGAAACTTAGTTTATATTGAGCAGTTATCAAACACTCTTTCTGCAGAAAATGCAAGAGAACATTCAGGGCGCTAATAGGCCTAAAGTTGAAAAAGGTATATGTTCAAATAAAAACTACAAAGAAGCTATCTGTGAAACTTCTTACTGTTCTGTGCATTCAACTAACAGAGTTCAACCTTACTTTGAATGAGCAGTTCTGAAACACCCTTTCTGTAGTAAATTTAAGTGGACATTCAGGGCGCTAATAAGCCTATGGTGGAAAAAGGAATACCTTCAAATAAAAACTACACAGAAGCAATCAGTGAAACTTCTAAAGGTTCTGTTCTTTAAACTAACACATTTGAACCTTAATTTTGATTGAACATTTCTGAAACACCCTTTCTGTAGAAAATGCAAGTGGACATTCATGGCGCTAAGAGGCCTATAGTTGAAAAGGGAATATCTTCAAACAAAAACTACAAAGAAGCAATCTGTGAAACTTCTTTCTGTTCTGTGCATTCAAATAACAGAGTTGAACCTTACTTTTGATTGAGCAGTTCTGAAACACTCTTTCTGTAGAAAATGCTATTGGACATTCAGGGCGCTAAGAGGCCTATAGTAGAAAAGGAATATTTTCAAATTAAAACTGCACAGAAGAAATCTGTGAAACTTCTTACTGTTCTGTGCATTCAACTAACAGAGTTGAACCTTAGTTTTGATTGAGCAGTTCTGAAACACCCTTTCTGTAGAAAATACAAGTGGACATTCAGGGCGCTAAGAGGACTATATTGGAAAAAGGAAAAATTTCACATAAAAACTACACAGAAGCTATCTGTGAAACTTCTCTCTGTTCTGTGCATTCAACTAACGGAGTTGAACCTTACTTTTGATCGAGAAGTTCTGAAACACTCTTTCTGTAGAAAATGCAAGTGGACCTTCGGAGCGCTAAGAGGCCTATAGCGGAAAAAGTAATACCTTCAAATACAAACTACACAGAAGCATTCTGTGAAACTTCTTTCTGTTCTTTGAATTCATCTAACAGATTTGAATCTTACTTTTGATTGAGCACTTCTGAAACACCTTTTCTATAGAAAATGCAATTGGACATTCGGGGAGCTATGAGGCCCATAGTGGAAAAAGGAATATTTTCAAATAAAAACTGCACAGAAGCAATCTGTGAAAGTTCTTACTGTTCTGTGCATTCAACTAACATAGTTGAACGGTAGTTTTTATTGAGCAGTTCTGAAACACTCTTTCTGTAGAAAATGCAAGTGGACATTCAGGGCGCTGAGAGGCCTATAGTGGGAAAAGTAATATCTTCAAATAAAAACTACACAGAAGCAATCTGTGAAACTTCTTTCTGTTCTGTGCTTTCAACTAACAGAGTTTAACCTTACTTTTGATTGAGCAGTTCTGAAACACTCTTTCTGTAAAAATGCAATTGGAGATTCAGGGCGCTAAGAGGCCTATAGTGGAAAAGGGAATATCTTCAAACAAAAACTACAAAGAAGCAATCTGTGAAACTCCTTTCTGTTCTGTGCATTCAACTAACAGAGTAGAACCTTAGTTTTGATTGAGCAGTTCTGAAACACTCTTTCTGTAGCAAACACCAGTGGACATTCAGGGCGCTAAGAGGCCTGTATTGGAAAAAGGAAGAAGTTCAAATAAAAACTACACAGAAGCAATCTGCAAAACTTCTTTCTGTTCTGTGCATTCAACTAAGATAGTTGAACGGTAGTTTTTATTGAGCAGTTCTGAAACACTCTTTCTGTAGAAAATGCAAGTGGACATTCAGGGCGCTAAGAGGCCTATAGCGGAAAAAGTAATATCTTCAAATAAAAACTACACAGAAGCATTCTGTTAAACTTCTTTCTGTTCTGTGCATTCAACTAACAGAGTTTAAGCTTACTTTTGATTGAGCAGTTCTGAAACACTCTGTCTGTAGAAAATGCAATTGGACATTCAGGGCGCTAAGAGGCCTATTGTGGAAAAGTAATATTTTCAAATAAAAAGTGCACAGAAGAAATCTGTGAAACTTCTTACAGTTCTGTGCATTCAACTAACAGAGTTGAACCTCAGTTTTGATTGAGCAGTTCTGAAACACTCTTTCTGTAGGAAATACAAGTGGACATTCAGGGCGCTAAGAGGACTATAGTGGAAAAAGGAAAAAGTTCACATAAAAACTAAACAGAAGCTATCTGTGAAACTTCCCTCTGTTCTGTGCATTCAACTAACGGAGTTGAGCCTTACTTTTGATTGAGAAGTTCTGAAACTCTCTTTCTGTAGAAAATGCACGTGGACCTTCGGAGCGCTAAGAGGCCTATAGCGGAAAAAGTAATACCGTCAAATACAAACTACACAGAAGCATTCTGTGAAACTTCTTTCTGATCTTTGCATTCATCTAACAGAGTTCAACCTTACTTTTGATTGAGCACTTCTGAATCACCCTTTCTATCGAAAATGCAATTGGACATTCAGGGAGCTAAGAGGCCTATAGCGCAAAAAGGAATATTTTCAAATAAAAACTTCACAGAAGCAATCTGCGAAACTACTTACTGTTCTGTGCATTCAACAAACATTGTTGGACGGTAGTTTTTATTGAGCAGTTCTGAAACACACTTTCTGTAGAAAATGCAAGTGGACATTCAGGGCGCTGAGAGGCCTATAGTGGGAAAAGGAATATCTTCAAATGAAAACCAGACAGAAGCAATCTGTGAAACTGCTTACTGTTCTGTGCATTCAACTAACAGAGTTGAACCTTAGTTATTATTGAGCACTTCTGAAACACTCTTTCTGTAGAAAATGCAAGTGAACATTCAGGGCGCTGAGAGGCCTACAGCGGAAAAATGAATATGTTCAAATAAAAACTACAGAGAAGCAATCTGTGAAACTTCTTACTGTTCTGTGCATTCAACTAACAGAGTTGAACCTTAGTTTATATTGAGCAGTTATGAAACACTCTTTCTGCAGAAAATGCAAGTGAACATTCAGGGCGCTAAGAGGCCTATAGTTGAAAAAGTTATATGTTCAAATAAAAACTACAAAGAAGCTATCTGTGAAACTTCTTACATTTCTGTGCATTCAACTAACAGAGTTCAACCTTACTTTTGATTGAGCAGTTCTGAAACACCCTTTCTGTAGAAAATGCAAGTGGACATTCAGGGCGCTAAGACGCCTATGGTGGAAAAAGGAATACCTTCAATTAAAACCTACACAGAAGCAATCTGTGAAACTTCTCTCTGTTCTGTACATTCAACTAACGGAATTCAAACTTACTTTTGATTGAGCAGTTCTGAAACACTCTTTCTGTAGAAAATGCAAGTGGACCTTCGGAGCGCTAAGAGGCCTTTAGCGGAAAAAGTAACACCTTCAAATACAAACTACACAGAAGCATTCTGTGAAACTTCTTTCTGTTCTTTGCATTCGTCTAACAGAGTTGAACATTACTTTTGATTGAGCACGTCTGAAACACCCTTTCCATAGAAAATGCAATTGGACATTCAGGGAGATAAGAGGCCTATAGTGGAAAAAGGAATATTTCCAAATAAAAACTGCTCAGAAGCAATCTGCGAAAATTCTTACTGTTCTGTGCATTCAACTAACATATTTGAACGGTAGTTTTTATTGAGCAGTTCTGAAACACTCTTTCTGTAGAAAATGCAAGTGGACATTCAGGGTGCTGAGAGGCCTACAGTGGGAAAAGGAATATCTTCAAATAAAAACCACACAGAAGCAATCTGTGAAACTTCTTACTGTTCTGTGCATTCAAACAACAGTGTTGAACCTTAGTTATTATTGAGCAGTTCTGAAACACTCTTTCTGTAGAAAATGCAAGTGAACATTCAGGGCGCTAAGAGGCCTATAGCGGAAAAATGAATATGTTCAATTAAAAACTACACAGAAGCAATCTGTGAAACTTCTTACTGTTCTTTGCATTCAACTAACAGAGTTGAACCTTAGTTTTGGTTGAGCAGTTCTGAAACACACTTTCTGTAGAAAATGCAAGTGGACATTCATGGCGCTAAGAGGCCCATAGTAGAAAAAGGAATATCTTCCAATAAAAACTACACAGAAGCAATCTGTGAAACTTCTTTCTGTTCTGTGAATCCAACTAACAGAGTTGAGCCTTACTTTTGATTGAGCAGTTCTGAAACACTCTTTCTGTAGAAAATTCAAGTGGACCTTCGGAGCGCTAAGAGTCCTACAGCGGAAAAAGTAATACTTTCAAATAAAAACTACACAGAAGCATTCTGTGAAACTTCTTTCTGTTCTGTGCATTCAACTAACAGAGTTGAACCTTAGTTATTATTGAGCAGTTCTGAAACAATCTTTGTGTAGAAAATGCAAGTGAAATTTCAGGGCGATAAGAGGCCTACAGCGGAAAAATGAATATGTTCAAATAAAACTACACAGAAGCAATCTGTGAAACTTCTTACTGTTCTGTGCATTCAACTAACAGAGTTGAACCTTAGTTTATATTGAGCAGTTATGAAACACTCTTTCTGCAGAAAATGCAAGTGAACATTCAGGGTTCTAAGAGGCCTACAGTTGAAAAAGGTATATGTTCAAATAAATACTACAAAGAAGCTATCTGTGAAACTTCTTACAGTTCTTTGCATTCAACAAACAGAGATCAACCTTACTTTTGATTGAGCAGTTCTGAAACACCCTTTCTGTAGTAAATTCAAGTGGACATTCAGGGCGCTAAGAAGCCTATGGTGGAAAAAAGAATGCCTTCAAATAAAAACTACACAGAAGCAATCTGTGAAACATCTTACGGTTCTGTTCTTTAAACTAACACAGTTGAACCTTAACTTTGATTGAACAGTTCTGAAACACTCTTTCTGTAGAAAATGCAAGTGGACCTTCGGAGCGCTAAGAGGCCTATAGCGGAAAAAGTAATGTCTTCAAATAAAAACTACACAGAAGCATTCTGTGAAACTTCTTTCTGTTCTGTTCATTCAACTAACAGAGTTTAACTTTACTTTTGATTGAGCAGTTCTGAAACACTCTTTCTGTAGAAAATGCAATTGGACATTCAGGGCGCTAAGAGGCCTATAGTGGAAAAGGTACATTTTCAAATAAAAACTGCACAGAAGAAATCTGTGAAACTTCTTACTGTTCTGTGCATTCAACTAACAGTGTTGAACCTCAGTTTTTATTGAGCAGTTCTGAAACACTCTTTCTGTAGAAAATACAAGTGGACATTCAGGGCGCTAAGAGGACTAAAGTGGAAAAAGGAAAAACTTCACATAAAAACTACACAGAACCTATCTGTGAAACTTCTGTCTGTTCTGTGCATTCAACTAACGGAGTTGAACCTTACTTTTGATTGAGAAGTTCTGAAACACTCCTTCTGTAGAAAATGCAAGTGGACATTCGGAGCGCTACGAGGCCTATAGCGGAAAAAGTAATACCTTCAAATGCAAACTACAAAGAAGCATTCTGTGAAACTTCTTTCTGTTCTTTGCATTCATCTAACAGAGTTGAACCTTACTTTTGATTGAGCACTTCTGAAACACCATTTCTATAGAAAATGCAATTGGACATTCAGGGAGCTAAGAGGCCTATAGTGGAAAAAGGAATGTTTTCAAATAAAAACTGCACAGAAGCAATCTGCGAAAATTCTTACTGTTCTGTGCATTCAACTAACATAGTTGAACGGTAGTTTTTATTGGGCAGTTCGGAAACACACTTTCTGTGGAAAATGCAAGTGGACAATCAGGGCGCTGAGAGGCCTATGGTAGGAAAAGGAATATCTTCAAATAAAAACCACAAAGAAGCAATCTGTGAAAGTTCTTACTGTTCTGTGCATTCAAATAACAGAGTTGAACCTTAGTTATTATTGAGCAGTTATGAAACACTCTTTCTGCAGAAAATGCAAGTGAACATTCAGGGGCTAAGAGGCCTATAGTTGAAAAATGTATATGTTCAAACAAAAACTACAAAGAAGCTATCTGTGAAACTTCTTACAGTTCTGTGCATTCAACTAACAGAGTTAAACCTTACTTTTGATTGAGCAGTTCTGAAACACCCTTTCTGTAGAAAATGCAAGTGGACATTCAGGGCGCTAAGAGGCCTATGGTGGAAAAAGGAACACCTTCAAGTAAAAACTACAGAGAAGCAATCTGTGAAACTTCTTACGGTTCTGTTCTTTAAACTAACACAGTTGAACCTTAATTTTGATTGAACAGTTCTGAAACACTCTTTCTGTAGAAAATGCAAGGGGACAATCATGGCGCTAAGAGGCCAATAGTGGAAAAGGGAATATCTTCAAACAAAAACTACAAAGAAGCAATCTGTGAAACTTCTTTCGGTTCTGTGCATTCAACTAACAGAGTTGAACCTTAGTTTTGATTGAGCAGTTCTGAAACACTCTTTCTGTAGAAAATACAATGGACATTCAGGGCGCTAAGAGGCCTATAGTGGAAAAAGGAATAAGTTCAAATAAAAACTACACAGAAGATATCTGTGAAACTTCTCTCTGTTCTGTGCATTCAACTAACAGAGTTGAATCTTAGTTTTGATGGAGCAGTTCTGAAACACTCTTTCTGTAGAAAATGCAAGTGGACATTCATGGCGCTAAGAGGCCCATAGGAGAAAAAGGAATATCTTCAAACAAAAACTATACAGAAGCAATCTGTGAAACTTCTTTCTGTTCTGTGCATTCAACTAACAGAGTTGAACCTTACTTTTGATTGAGCAGTTCTGAAACACTCTTTCCGTAGAAAATGGGAGTGGACCTTCGGAGCGCTAAGAGGCCTACAGCGGAAAAAGTAATATCTTCAAGTAAAAACTACACAGAAGCATTCTGTGAAACTTCTTTCTGTTCATTGCATTCAACTAACAGAGTTTAACCTTACTTTTGATTGAGCAGTTCTGAAACACTCTTTCTGTAGAAAATGCAATTGGACATTCAGGGCGCTAAGAGGCCTATAGTGGAAAATGAATATTTTCAAATAAAAACTGCACAGAAGAAATCTGTGAAACTTCTTAATGTTCTGTGCATTCAACTAACAGAGTTGAACCTCAATTTTGATTGAGCAGTTCTGAAACCCTCTTTCTGTAGAAAATACAAGTGGACATTCAGGGCGCTAAGAGGACTATAGTGGAAAAAGGAATAAGTTCACATAAAAACTACACAGAAGCTATCTGTGAAACTTCTCTCTGTTCTGTGCATTCAACTAACGGAGTTGAACCTTACTTTTGATTGAGAAGTTCTGAAACACTCTTTCTGTAGAAAATGCAAGTGGACCTTCGGAGCGCTAAGAGGCCTATAGCAGAAAAAGTAATACCTTCAAATACAAACTACACAGAAGGATTCTGTGAAACTTCTTTCTGTTCTTTGCATTCATCTAACAGATTTGAACCTTACTTTTGATTGAGCACTTCTGAAACACCCTTTCTATAGAAAATGCAATTGGACATTCAGGGAGCTAAGAGGCCTATACTGGAAAAAGGAATATTTTCAAATAAAAACTGGCACAGAAGCAATCTGCGAAACTTCTTACTGTTCTGTGCACTCAACTAACAAAGTTGAACCTTAGTTTTTATTGAGCAGTTCTGAAACACTCTTTCTGTAGAAAATGCAAGTGAACATTCAGGGCGCTAAGAGGCCTATAGCGGAAAAATGAATATGTTCAAATAAAAACTACACAGAAGAAATCTGTGAAACTTCTTACTGTTCTGTGCATTCAACTAACAGAGTTGAACCTTAGTTTATATTGAGAAGTAATGAAACACTCTTTCTGCAGAAAATGCATGTGAACATTCAGGGCGCTAAGAGGCCTATAGTTGTGAAAGGTATATGTTCAAATAAAAACTACAAAGAAGCTATCTGTGAAACATCTTACAGTTCTGTGCATTCAACTAACAGAATTCAAACTTACTTTTGATTGTGCAGTTCTGAAACACCCTTTCTGTAGTAAATGCAAGTGGACATTCAGGGCGCAAAGAGGCGTATGGTGGAAAAAGGAATACCTTCAAATAAAAACTACACAGAAGATATCTGTGAAGCTTCTCTCAGTTCTGTGCATTCAACTAACAGAGTTGAACCTTAGTTTTGATTGAGCAGTTCTGAAACACTCTTTCTGTAGAAAATAGAAGAGGACATTCAGGGCGCAAAGAGGCCTACAGTGGAAAAAGGAATAAGTTCAAATAAAAACTACACAGAAGGTATCTGTGAAACTTCTCTCTGTTCTGTGCATTCAACTAACAGAGTTGAACCTTAGTTTTGATTGAGCAGTTCTGAAACACTTTTTCTGTAGGAAATGCAAGTGGACATTCATGGCGCTAAGAGGCCCATAGTAGAAAAAGGAATATCTTCAAACAAAAACTACACAGAAGCAATCTGTGAAACTTCTTTCTGATCTGTGCATTCAACTAACAGAGTTCAACCTTACTTTTGATTGAGCAGTTCTGAAACACTCTTTCTGTAGAAAATGCAAGTGGACCTTAGGAGCGATAAGAGGCCTATAGCGGAAAAAGAAACATCTTCAAATAAAAACTACACAGAAGCATTCTGTGAAACTTCTTTCTGTTCTGTGCATTCAACTAACAGAGTTTAACCTTACTTTTGATTGAGCAGTTCTGAAACACTCTTTCTGTAGAAAATGCAATTGGACATTCAGGGCGCTAAGAGGCCTATAGTGGAAAAGGAATATTTTCAAATAAAAAGTGCACAGAAGAAATCTGTGAAACTTCTTACTGTTCTGTGCATTCAACTAACAGTGTTGAACCTCAGTTTTTATTGAGCAGTTCTGAAACACTCTTTCTGTAGAAAATACAGGTGGACATTCAGGGCGCTAAGAGGACTAAAGTGGAAAAAGGAAAAAGTTCACATAAAAACTACACAGAAGCTATCTGTGAAACTTCTCTCTGTTCTGTGCATTCAACTAACGGAGTTGAACCTTACATTTGATTGAGAAGTTCTGAAACACTCTTTCTGTAGAAAATGCAAGTGGACCTTCGGAGCGATAAGAGGCCAATAGCTGAAAAATAATACCTTCAAATACAAACTACACAGAAGCATTCTGTGAAACTTCTTTCTGTTCTTTTTATTCAACTAACAGAGTTTAACCTTACTTTTGATTGAGCAGTTCTGAAACACTCTTTCTGTAGAAAATGCAATTGGACATTCAGGGCGCTAAGAGGCCTATTGTGGAAAAGGAATATTTTCAAATAAAAACTGCACAGAAGAAATCTGTGAAACTTCTTACTGTTCTGTGCACTCAACTAACACAGTTGAACCTCAGTTTTGATTGAGCAGTTCTGAAACACTCTTTCTGTAGAAAATACAAGTGGACATTCAGGGCGCTAAGAGGACTATAGTGGAAAAAGGAAAATGTTCACATAAAAACTACACAGAAGCTATCTGTGAAACTTCTCTCTGTTCTGTGAATTCAACTAACGGATTTTAACCTTACTTTTGATTGAGAAGTTCTGAAACACTCTTTCTGTAGAAAATGCAAGTGGACCTTCCAAGCGCTAAGAGGCCAATAGCTGAAAAATAATACCTTCAAATACAAACTACACAGAAGCATTCTGTGAAACTTCTTTCTGTTCTTTGAATTCATCTAACAGAGTTGAACCTTACTTTTGATTGAGCACTTCTGAAACAAACTTTCTATACAAAATGCAATTGGACATTCAGGGAGCTAAGAGGCCTATAGTGGAAAAAGGAATATTTTCAAATAAAAACTGCACAGAAGCAATCTGCGAAACTTCTTTCTGTTCAGTGCATTCATCTAACATAGTTGAACGGTAGTTTTTATTGAGCAGTTCTGAAACACTCTTTCTGTGGTAAATGCAAGTGGACATTCAGGGCGCTGAGAGGCCTATAGTGGGAAAAGGAATATCTTCAAATAAAAACCACACAGGAGCAATCTGCGAAACTTCTTACTGCTCTGTGCATTCAACTAACGTAGTTGAACGGTAGTTTTTATTGAGCAGTTCTGAAACACTCTTTCTGTAGAAAATGAAATTGGACATTCAGGGCGCTGAGAGGCCGATAGTGGGAAAAGGAATATCTTCAAATAAAAACCACACAGAAGCAATCTGTGAAACTTCTTACTGTTCTGTGCATTCAACTAACAGAGTTGAACCTTACGTTTGATTGAGCAGTTCTGAAACACTCTTTGTGTAGAAAATGCAAGTGGACCATTGGAGCGCTAAGAGGCCTATAGCGGAAAAAGAAATATCTTCAAATAAAAACTACACAGAAGCATTCTGTGAAACTTCTTTCTGTTCTGTGCATTCAACTAACAGAGTTTAACCTTACTTTTGATTGAGCAGTTCTGAAACACTCTTTCTGTAGAAAATGCAATTGGAATTTCAGGGCGCTAAGAGGCCTATAGTGGAAAAGGAATATTTTCAAATAAAAAGTGCACAGAAGAAATCTGTGAAACTTCTTACTGTTCTGTGCATTCAACTAACATAGTTGAACGGTAGTTTTTATTGCGCAGTTCTGAAACACACTTTCTGTAGAAAATGCAAGTGGACATTCAGGGCGCTGAGAGGCCTATAGTGGGAAAAGGAATATCATCAAATAAAAAACACACAGAAGCAATCTGTGAAACTTCTTACTGTTCTGTGCATTCAACAAACAGAGTTGAACCTTAGCTATTATTGAGCAGTTATCAAACACTCTTTATGCAGAAAATGCAAGTGAACATTCAGGGCGCTATAAGGCCTATAGTTGAAAAAGGTATATGTTCAAATAAAAACTACAAAGTAGGTATCTGTGAAACTTCTTACAGTTGTGTGCATTCAACTAACAGAGTTAAACCTTACTTTTGATTGAGCAGTTCTGAAACACCCTTTCTGTAGAAAATGCAAGTGGACATTCTGGGCGATAAGAGGCCTATGGTGGAAAAAGTAATACCTTCAAATAAAAACTACACAGAAGAAATCTGGGAAACTTCTCTCTGTTCTGTGCATTCAACTAACAGAGTTGAACCTTAGTTTGATTGAGCAGTTCTGAAACACCCTTTCTGTAGTAAATTCAAGTGGACATTCAGGGCGCTAAGAAGCCTATGGTGGAAAAAAGAATGCCTTCAAATAAAAACTACACAGAAGCAATCTGTGAAACATCTTACTGTTCTGTTCTTTAAACTAACAAAAAAAAAAAAAAAAAAAAAAAAAAAAAAAAAAAAAAAAAAAAAAAAAAAAAAAAAAAAAAAAAAAAAAAAAAAAAAAAAAAAAAAAAAAAAAAAAAAAAAAAAAAAAAAAAAAAAAAAAAAAAAAAAAAAAAAAAAAAAAAAAAAAAAAAAAAACAGTTGAACCTTAACTTTGATTGAACAGTTCTGAAACACTCTTTCTGTAGAAAATGCAAGTGGACCTTCGGAGCGCTAAGAGGCCTATGGCGGAAAAAGTAATACCTTCAAATACAAACAACACAGAAGCATTCTGTGAAACTTCTTTCTATTCTTTGGATTCATCTAACAGAGTTGAACCTTACTTTTGATTGAGAACTTCTGAAACACCCTTTCTATAGAAAATGCAATTGGACATTCAGGGAGCTAAGAGGCCTATAGTGGAAAAAGGAATAAGTTGAAATAAAAACTACACAGAAGATATCTGTGAAACTTCTCTCTGTTCTGTGCATTCAACTAACAGAGTTGAACCTTAGATTGGATTGAGCAGTTCTGAAACACTCTTTCTGTAGAAAATGCAAGTGGACATACATGGCACTAAGAGGCCCATAGTAGAAAAAGGAATATCTTCAAACAAAAACTACACAGAAGCAATCTGTGAATCTTCTTTCTGTTCTGTGCATTCAACTAACAGAGTTGAACCTTACTTTTGATTGAGCAGTTCTGAAACACTCTTTCTGTATAAAATGCAAGTGGATCCTCGGAAATCTAAGAGGCGAATAGCGGAAAAAGTAATAAATTCAAATAAAAACTTCACAGAATCATTCTGTGAAACTTCTTTCTGTTCTGTGCATTCAACTAACAGAGTTTAACCTTACTTTTGATTGAGCAGTTCTGAAACACTCTTTCTGTAGAAAATGCAATTGGACATTCAGGGCGCTAAGAGGCCTATGTGGAAAAGGAATATATTCAAATAAAAACTTCACAGAAGAAATCTGTGAAACTTCTTTCTGTTCTGTGCATTCAACTAACAGAGTTGAACCTCAGTTTTGATTGAGCAGTTCTGAAACACTCTTTCTGTAGAAAATACAAGTGGACATTCAGGGTGCTAAGAGGACTATAGTGGAAAAAGTAAAAAGATCACATTAAAACTACACAGAAGCTATCTGTGAATCTTCTCTCTGTTCTGTGCGTTCAACTAACGGAGTTGAACCTTACTTTTGATTGAGAAGTTCTGAAACACTCTTTCTGTAGAAAATGCAAGTGGACCTTCGGAGCGCTAAGAGGCCTATAAAGGAAAAAGTAATACCTTCAAATACAAACTAAACAGAAGCATTCTGTGAAACTTATTTCTGTTCTTTGCATTCATCTAACAGAGTTGAACCTTACATTTGATTGAGGACTTCTGAAACACCCTTTCTATAGAAAATGCAATTGGACATTCAGGGAGCTGTGAGGCCTATAGTGGAAAAAGGAACATTTTAAAATAAAAACTGCACAGAAGCAATCTGCGAAACTTCTTACTGTTCTGTGCATTCAACTAACATAGTTGTACGGTAGTTTTTATTGAGCAGTTCTGAAACAGTCTTTCTGTAGAAAATGCAAGTGGACATTCAGGGCGCTGAGAGGCCTATAGTGGGAAAAGGAATATCTTCAATAAAAACACACAGAAGCAATCTGTGAAACTTCTTACTGTTCTGTGCATTCAACTAACAGAGTTGAACCTTAGATTTGATTGAGCAGTTCTGAAACACTCTTTCTGTAGAAAATGCAAGTGGACATACATGGCACTAAGAGGCCCATAGTAGAAAAAGGAATATCTTCAAACAAAAACTACACAGAAGCAATCTGTGAATCTTCTTTCTGTTCTGTGCATTCAACTAACAGAGTTGAACCTTACTTTTGATTGAGCAGTTCTGAAACACTCTTTCTGTATAAAATGCAAGTGGATCCTCGGAAATCTAAGAGGCGAATAGCGGAAAAAGTAATAAATTCAAATAAAAACTTCACAGAATCATTCTGTGAAACTTCTTTCTGTTCTGTGCATTCAACTAACAGAGTTTAACCTTACTTTTGATTGAGCAGTTCTGAAACACTCTTTCTGTAGAAAATGCAAGTGGACATTCAGGGCGCTGAGAGGCCTATGTGGGAAAAGGAATATATTCAAATAAAAACTGCACCGAAGAAATCTGTGAAACTTCTTACTGTTCTGTGCATTCAACTAACAGAGTTGAACCTCAGGTTTGATTGAGCAGTTCTGAAACACTCTTTCTGTAGAAAATACAAGTGGACATTCAGGGCGCTAAGAGGACTATAGTGGAAAAAGGAAAAAGTTCACATAAAAACTACACAGAAGCTATCTGTGAAACTTCTCTCTGTTCTGTGCATTCGACTAACGGAGTTGAACCATACTTTTGATTGAGAAGTTCTGAAACACTCTTTCTGTAGAAAATGCAAGTGGACCTTCGGAGCGCTAAGAGCCTATAAAGGAAAAAGTAATACCTTCAAATACAAACTACACAGAAGCTTTCTGTGAAACTTCTATCTGTTCTTTGCATTCATCTAACAGAGTTGAACCATACATTTGATTGAGGACTTCTGAAACCCACTTTCTATAGAAAATGCAATTGGACATTCAGGGAGCTAAGAGGCCTATAGTGGAAAAAGGAACATTTTCAAATAAAAACTGCACAGAAGCAATCTGCGAAACTTCTTACTGTTCTGTGCATTCAACTAACATAGTTGAACGGTAGTTTTTATTGAGCAGTTCTGAAACAGTCTTTCTGTAGAAAATGCAAGTGGACATTCAGGGCGCTGAGAGGCCTATAGTGGGAAAAGGAATATCTTCAATTAAAAACCACACAGAAGCAATCTGTGAAACTTCTTACTGTTCTGTGCATTCAACTAACAGAGTTGAACCTTAGTTTATATTGAGCAGTTATGAAACACTCTTTCTGCAGAAAATGCAAGTGAACATTCAGGGCGCTAAGAGGCCTATAGTTGAAAAAGCTGTATGTTCAAATAAAACCTACAAAGAAGCTATCTGTGAAACTTCTTACTGTCCTGTGTATTCAACTAACAGAGTTCAACCTTACTTTTGATTGAGCAGTTCTGAAACACACTTTCTGTAGAAAATGCAAGTGGACATTCAGGGCGCTATGAGGCCTATGGTGGAAAAACGAATACCTTCAAATAAAAACTACACAGAAGCAATCTCAGAAACATCTTAATGTTCTGTTCTTTAAACTACCACAGTTGAACCTTAATTTTCATTGAACAGTTCTCAAACACTCTTTCTGTAGAAAATGCAAGTGGACATTCATGGCGCTAAGAGGCCTATAGTGGAAAAGGGAATATCTTCAAACAAAAACTACAAAGAAGCAATCTGTGAAACTTCTTTCTTTTCTGTGCATTCAACTAACAGTTTTGAATCTTAGTTTTGATTGAGCAGTTCTGAAACACTCTCTCTGTAGAAAATACAAGTGGACATTCAGGGCGCTAAGAGGCCTATAGTGGAAAAAGGAATAAGTTGAAATAAAAACTACACAGAAGATATCTGTGAAACTTCTCTCTGTTCTGTGCATTCAACTAACAGAGTTGAACCTTAGATTGGATTGAGCAGTTCTGAAACACTCTTTCTGTAGAACATGCAAGTGGACATACATGGCACTAAGAGGCCCATAGTAGAAAAAGGAATATCTTCAAACAAAAACTACACAGAAGCAATCTGTGAATCTTCTTTCTGTTCTGTGCATTCAACTAACAGAGTTGAACCTTACTTTTGATTGAGCAGTTCTGAAACACTCTTTCTGTATAAAATGCAAGTGGATCCTCGGAAATCTAAGAGGCGAATAGCGGAAAAAGTAATAAATTCAAATAAAAACTTCACAGAATCATTCTGTGAAACTTCTTTCTGTTCTGTGCATTCAACTAACAGAGTTTAACCTTACTTTTGATTGAGCAGTTCTGAAACACTCTTTCTGTAGAAAATGCAATTGGACATTCAGGGCGCTAAGAGGCCTATTGTGGAAAAGGAATATATTCAAATAAAAACTGCACCGAAGGAATCTGTGAAACTTCTTACTGTTCTGTGCATTCAACTAACAGAGTTGAACCTCAGTTTTGATTGAGCAGTTCTGAAACACTCTTTCTGTAGAAAATACAAGTGGACATTCAGGGTGCTAAGAGGACTATAGTGGAAAAAGTAAAAAGATCACATTAAAACTACACAGAAGCTATCTGTGAATCTTCTCTCTGTTCTGTGCGTTCAACTAACGGAGTTGAACCTTACTTTTGATTGAGAAGTTCTGAAACACTCTTTCTGTAGAAAATGCAAGTGGACCTTCGGAGCGCTAAGAGGCCTATAAAGGAAAAAGTAATACCTTCAAATACAAACTAAACAGAAGCATTCTGTGAAACTTATTTCTGTTCTTTGCATTCATCTAACAGAGTTGAACCTTACATTTGATTGAGGACTTCTGAAACACCCTTTCTATAGAAAATGCAATTGGACATTCAGGGAGCTGTGAGGCCTATAGTGGAAAAAGGAACATTTTAAAATAAAAACTGCACAGAAGCAATCTGCGAAACTTCTTACTGTTCTGTGCATTCAACTAACATAGTTGTACGGTAGTTTTTATTGAGCAGTTCTGAAACAGTCTTTCTGTAGAAAATGCAAGTGGACATTCAGGGCGCTGAGAGGCCTATAGTGGGAAAAGGAATATCTTCAATTAAAAACCACACAGAAGCAATCTGTGAAACTTCTTACTGTTCTGTGCATTCAACTAACAGAGTTGAACCTTAGTTTTGATTGAGCAGTTCTGAAACACTCTTTCTGTAGAAAATGCAAGTGGACATACATGGCACTAAGAGGCCCATAGTAGAAAAAGGAATATCTTCAAACAAAAACTACACAGAAGCAATCTGTGAATCTTCTTTCTGTTCTGTGCATTCAACTAACAGAGTTGAACCTTACTTTTGATTGAGCAGTTCTGAAACACTCTTTCTGTATAAAATGCAAGTGGATCCTCGGAAATCTAAGAGGCGAATAGCGGAAAAAGTAATAAATTCAAATAAAAACTTCACAGAATCATTCTGTGAAACTTCTTTCTGTTCTGTGCATTCAACTAACAGAGTTTAACCTTACTTTTGATTGAGCAGTTCTGAAACACTCTTTCTGTAGAAAATGCAATTGGACATTCAGGGCGCTAAGAGGCCTATTGTGGAAAAGGAATATATTCAAATAAAAACTGCACCGAAGAAATCTGTGAAACTTCTTACTGTTCTGTGCATTCAACTAACAGAGTTGAACCTCAGTTTTGATTGAGCAGTTCTGAAACACTCTTTCTGTAGAAAATACAAGTGGACATTCAGGGTGCTAAGAGGACTATAGTGGAAAAAGTAAAAAGATCACATTAAAACTACACAGAAGCTATCTGTGAATCTTCTCTCTGTTCTGTGCGTTCAACTAACGGAGTTGAACCTTACTTTTGATTGAGAAGTTCTGAAACACTCTTTCTGTAGAAAATGCAAGTGGACCTTCGGAGCGCTAAGAGGCCTATAAAGGAAAAAGTAATAACTTCAAATACAAACTAAACAGAAGCATTCTGTGAAACTTATTTCTGTTCTTTGCATTCATCTAACAGAGTTGAACCTTACATTTGATTGAGGACTTCTGAAACACCCTTTCTATAGAAAATGCAATTGGACATTCAGGGAGCTGTGAGGCCTATAGTGGAAAAGGAACATTTTAAAATAAAAACTGCACAGAAGCAATCTGCGAAACTTCTTACTGTTCTGTGCATTCAACTAACATAGTTGTACGGTAGTTTTTATTGAGCAGTTCTGAAACAGTCTTTCTGTAGAAAATGCAAGTGGACATTCAGGGCGCTGAGAGGCCTATAGTGGGAAAAGGAATATCTTCAATTAAAAACCACACAGAAGCAATCTGTGAAACTTCTTACTGTTCTGTGCATTCAACTAACAGAGTTGAACCTTAGATTTGATTGAGCAGTTCTGAAACACTCTTTCTGTAGAAAATGCAAGTGGACATACATGGCACTAAGAGGCCCATAGTAGAAAAAGGAATATCTTCAAATAAAAACTACACAGAAGCAATCTGTGAATCTTCTTTCTGTTCTGTGCATTCAACTAACAGATTTGAACCTTACTTTTGATTGAGCAGTTCTGAAACACTCTTTCTGTATAAAATGCAAGTGGATCCTCGGAATCTAAGAGGCGAATAGCGGAAAAAGTAATAAATTCAAATAAAAACTTCACAGAATCATTCTGTGAAACTTCTTTCTGTTCTGTGCATTCAACTAACAGAGTTTAACCTTACTTTTGATTGAGCAGTTCTGAAACACTCTTTCTGTAGAAAATGCAAGTGGACATTCAGGGCGCTGAGAGGCCTATTGTGGGAAAAGGAATATATTCAAATAAAAACTGCACCGAAGAAATCTGTGAAACTTCTTACTGTTCTGTGCATTCAACTAACAGAGTTGAACCTCAGGTTTGATTGAGCAGTTCTGAAACACTCTTTCTGTAGAAAATACAAGTGGACATTCAGGGCGCTAAGAGGACTATAGTGGAAAAAGGAAAAAGTTCACATAAAAACTACACAGAAGCTATCTGTGAAACTTCTCTCTGTTCTGTGCATTCGACTAACGGAGTTGAACCATACTTTTGATTGAGAAGTTCTGAAACACTCTTTCTGTAGAAAATGCAAGTGGACCTTCGGAGCGCTAAGAGCCTATAAAGGAAAAAGTAATACCTTCAAATACAAACTACACAGAAGCTTTCTGTGAAACTTCTATCTGTTCTTTGCATTCATCTAACAGAGTTGAACCATACATTTGATTGAGGACTTCTGAAACCCACTTTCTATAGAAAATGCAATTGGACATTCAGGGAGCTAAGAGGCCTATAGTGGAAAAAGGAACATTTTCAAATAAAAACTGCACAGAAGCAATCTGCGAAACTTCTTACTGTTCTGTGCATTCAACTAACATAGTTGAACGGTAGTTTTTATTGAGCAGTTCTGAAACAGTCTTTCTGTAGAAAATGCAAGTGGACATTCAGGGCGCTGAGAGGCCTATAGTGGGAAAAGGAATATCTTCAATTAAAAACCACACAGAAGCAATCTGTGAAACTTCTTACTGTTCTGTGCATTCAACTAACAGAGTTGAACCTTAGTTTATATTGAGCAGTTATGAAACACTCTTTCTGCAGAAAATGCAAGTGAACATTCAGGGCGCTAAGAGGCCTATAGTTGAAAAAGCTGTATGTTCAAATAAAACCTACAAAGAAGCTATCTGTGAAACTTCTTACTGTCCTGTGTATTCAACTAACAGAGTTCAACCTTACTTTTGATTGAGCAGTTCTGAAACACACTTTCTGTAGAAAATGCAAGTGGACATTCAGGGCGCTATGAGGCCTATGGTGGAAAAACGAATACCTTCAAATAAAAACTACACAGAAGCAATCTCAGAAACATCTTAATGTTCTGTTCTTTAAACTACCACAGTTGAACCTTAATTTTCATTGAACAGTTCTCAAACACTCTTTCTGTAGAAAATGCAAGTGGACATTCATGGCGCTAAGAGGCCTATAGTGGAAAAGGGAATATCTTCAAACAAAAACTACAAAGAAGCAATCTGTGAAACTTCTTTCTTTTCTGTGCATTCAACTAACAGTTTTGAATCTTAGTTTTGATTGAGCAGTTCTGAAACACTCTCTCTGTAGAAAATACAAGTGGACATTCAGGGCGCTAAGAGGCCTATAGTGGAAAAAGGAATAAGTTGAAATAAAAACTACACAGAAGATATCTGTGAAACTTCTCTCTGTTCTGTGCATTCAACTAACAGAGTTGAACCTTAGATTGGATTGAGCAGTTCTGAAACACTCTTTCTGTAGAACATGCAAGTGGACATACATGGCACTAAGAGGCCCATAGTAGAAAAAGGAATATCTTCAAACAAAAACTACACAGAAGCAATCTGTGAATCTTCTTTCTGTTCTGTGCATTCAACTAACAGAGTTGAACCTTACTTTTGATTGAGCAGTTCTGAAACACTCTTTCTGTATAAAATGCAAGTGGATCCTCGGAAATCTAAGAGGCGAATAGCGGAAAAAGTAATAAATTCAAATAAAAACTTCACAGAATCATTCTGTGAAACTTCTTTCTGTTCTGTGCATTCAACTAACAGAGTTTAACCTTACTTTTGATTGAGCAGTTCTGAAACACTCTTTCTGTAGAAAATGCAATTGGACATTCAGGGCGCTAAGAGGCCTATTGTGGAAAAGGAATATATTCAAATAAAAACTGCACCGAAGGAATCTGTGAAACTTCTTACTGTTCTGTGCATTCAACTAACAGAGTTGAACCTCAGTTTTGATTGAGCAGTTCTGAAACACTCTTTCTGTAGAAAATACAAGTGGACATTCAGGGTGCTAAGAGGACTATAGTGGAAAAAGTAAAAAGATCACATTAAAACTACACAGAAGCTATCTGTGAATCTTCTCTCTGTTCTGTGCATTCAACTAACAGAGTTGAACCTTACTTTTGATTGAGAAGTTCTGAAACACTCTTTCTGTAGAAAATGCAAGTGGACCTTCGGAGCGCTAAGAGGCCTATAAAGGAAAAAGTAATACCTTCAAATACAAACTAAACAGAAGCATTCTGTGAAACTTATTTCTGTTCTTTGCATTCATCTAACAGAGTTGAACCTTACATTTGATTGAGGACTTCTGAAACACCCTTTCTATAGAAAATGCAATTGGACATTCAGGGAGCTATGAGGCCTATAGTGGAAAAAGGAACATTTTAAAATAAAAACTGCACAGAAGCAATCTGCGAAACTTCTTACTGTTCTGTGCATTCAACTAACATAGTTGTACGGTAGTTTTTATTGAGCAGTTCTGAAACAGTCTTTCTGTAGAAAATGCAAGTGGACATTCAGGGCGCTGAGAGGCCTATAGTGGGAAAAGGAATATATTCAAATAAAAACTGCACCAAAGAAATCTGTGAAACTTCTTACTGTTCTGTGCATTCAACTAACAGAGTTGAACCTCAGGTTTGATTGAACAGTTCTGAAACACTCTTTCTGTAGAAAATGCAAGTGGACATTCATGGCACTAAGAAGCCTATAGTGGAAAAGGGATTATCTTCCAACAAAAACTACAAAGAAGCAATGTGTGAACCTTTTTCTGTTCTGTGCATTCAACTAACAGAGTTGAACCTTAGCTATTATTGAGCAGTTATGAAGCACTCTTTATGCAGAAAATGCAAGTGAACATTCAGGGCGCTATGAAGCCTATAGTTGAAAAAGGTATATGTTCAAATAAAACTACAAAGTAGCTATCTGTGAAACTTCTTACAGTTCTGTGCATTCAACTAACAGAGTTAAACCTTACTTATGATTGAGCAGTTCTGAAACACCCTTTCTGTAGAAAATGCAAGTGGACATTCAGGGCGATAAGAGGCCTATGGTGGAAAAATTAATACCTTCAAATAAAAACTACACAGAAGAAATCTGGGAAACTCTTACGGTTCTATTCTTTAAACTAACACAGTTGAACCTTAATTTTCATTGAACAGTTCTGAAACACTCTTTCGTTAGAAAATGAAAGTGGACATTCATGACGCTAAGAGGCCTATAGTGGAAAAGGGAATATCTTCAAACAAAAACAACAAAGAAGCAATTTGTGAAACTTCTTAATGTTCTGTGCATTCAACTAACAGAGTTGAACCTCAGTTTTGATTGAGCAGTTCTGAAACACTCTTTCTGTAGAAAATACAAGTGGACATTCATGGTGCTAAGAGGAGTATAGTGAAAAAGTAAAAAGTTCACATAAAAACTACACAGAAGCAACCTGTGAAACTTCTCTCTGTTCTGTGCATTCAACTAACGGAGTTGAACCTTACTTTTGATTGAGAAGTTCTGAAACACTCTTTCTGTAGAAAATGCAAGTGGACCTTCGGAGTGCTTAGAGGCCTCTAGCGGAAAAAGTAATACCTTCAAATACAAACTACACAGAAGCATTCTGTGAAACTTCTTCCTGTTCTTTGCATTCATCTAACAGAGTTGAACCTTACTTTTGATTGAGCACTTCTGAAACACCCTTTCTATAGAAAATGAAATTGGACATTCAGGGAGCTAAGAGCCCCAAAGTGGAAAAAGTGATATTTTCAAATAAAAACTGCACAGAAGCAATCTGCGAAACTTCTTACTGTTCTGTGCATTCAACTAACATAGTTGAACAGTAGATTTATTGGGCAGTTCTGAAACACTCTTTCTGTAGAAAATGCAAGTGGACATTCAGGGCGCTGAGAGGTCTATAGTGGGAAAAGGAATATCTTCAAATAAAAACCACACAGAAGCAATCTGTGAAATTTCTTACAGTTCTGTGCATTCAAATAACAGAGTTGAACCTTAGTTATTATTGAGCAGTTCTGAAACACATTTCTGCAGAAAATGCAAGTGAACATTCAGGGCGCTAAGAGGCCTATAGTTGAAAAAGGTACATGTTCAAATAAAAGCTACAAAGAAGCTATCTGTGAAACTTCTTACTGTTCAGTGCATTCAACTAACAGAGTTGAACCTTAGTTTATATTCAGCAGTTATGAAACACTCTTTCTGCAGAAAATGCAAGTGAACATTCAGGGCGCTAAGAGGCCTATAGTTGAAAAAGATATATGTTCAAATAAAAACTACAAAGAAGTTATCTGTGAAACTTCTTACAGTTCTGTGCATTTAACTAAGAGAGTTCAACCTTACTTTTGATTGAGCAGTTCTGAAACACCCTTTCTGTAGAAAATGCAAGTGGACATTCAGGGCGCTAAGAGGCCTATGGTGGAAAAAGGAATACCTTCAAATAAAAACTACACAGAAGCAATCTGTGAAGCTTCTTACGGTTCTGTTCTTTAAGCTAACACAGTTGAACCTTAATTTTGATTGAACAGTTCTGAAACACTCTTTCTGTAGAAAATGCATGTGGACATTCATGGCGCTAAGAAGCCTATAGTGGAAAAGGGAATATCTTCAAACAAAAACTACACAGAAGCAATCTGTGAAACTTCTTTGTGTTATGTGCATTCAACTAACAGTGTTGAACCTTAGTTTTGATTGAGCAGTTCTGACACACTATTTCTGTAGAAAATACAAGTGGACATTCAGGGCGCTAAGAGGCATATAGTGGAAAAAGGAATAAGTTCAAATAAAAACTACACAGAAGATATCTGTGAAACTTCTCTCTGTTCTGTGCATTCAAATAACAGAGTTGAACCTTAGTTTTGATTGAGCAGTTCTGAAACACTCTTTCTGTAGAAAAGGCAAGTGGACATTCATGGCACTAGGAGGCCCATACTAGAAAAAGGAATATCTTCAAACAAAAACTAGACAGAAGCAATCTGTGAAACTTCTTTCTGTTCTGTGCATTCAACTAACAGAGTTGAACCTAACTTTTGATTGAGCAGTTCTGAAACACTCTTTCTGTAGAAAATGCAAGTGGACATTCGGAGCGCTAAGAGGCCTATAGCGGAAAATGTAATATCTTCAAATAAAAACTACACCGAAGCATTCTGTGAAACTTCTTTCTGTTCTGTGCATTCAACTAACAGAGTTTAACCTTACTTTTGATTGAGCAGTTCTGAAACACTCTTTCTGTAGAAAATGCAATTGGAAATTCAGGGCGCTAAGAGGCCTATAGTGGAAAAGGAATATTTTCAAATAAAAACTGCACAGAAGAAATCTGTGAAACTTCTTTCTGTTGTGTGCATTCAACTAACAGAGTTGAACCTCAGTTTTGATTGAGCAGTTCTGAAACTCTCTTTCTGTAGAAAATACAAGTGGACATTCAGGGCACTAAGAGGACTATAGTGGAAAAAGGAAAAAGTTCACATAAAAACTACACAGAAGCTATCTGTGAAACTTCTCTCTCTTCTGTGCATTCAACTAACGGACTTGAACCTTACTTTTGATTGAGAAGTTCTGAAACACACCTTCTGTAGAAAATACAAGTGGACCTTCGGAGCGCTAAGAGGCCTATAGCGGAAAAGGTAATACCTTGAAATACAAACTACACAGAAGCATTCTGTGAAACATCTTTCTCTTCTTTGAATTCATCTAACAGAGTTGAACCTTACTTTTGATTGAGCACTTCTGAAACACCCTTTCTATAGAAAATGCAATTGGACATTCAGGGAGCTAAGAGGCCTATAGTGGAAAAGGAATATTTTCAAATAAAAACTGCACAGAAGCAATCTGGGAAACTTCTCACTGTTCTGTGCATTCAACTAACATAGTTGAACAGTAGATTTTATTGAGCAGTTCTGAAACATTCTTTCTGTAGAAAATGCAAGTGGACATTCAGGGCGCTGAGAGGCCTATAGTGGGAAAAGGAATATCTGCAAATAAAAACCACACAGAAGCAATCTGTGAAACTTCTTACTGTTCTCTGCATTCAACTAAAATAGTTGAACCTTACTTATTATTGAGCAGTTCCGAAATACTCTTTCTGTAGAAAATGGAAGTGAACATTCAGGGCGCTAAGAGGCCTAGAGCGGAAAAATGAATATGTTCAAATAAAAACTACACAGAAGCAATCTGTGAAACTTCTTACTGTTCTGTGCATTCAACTAACAGAGATGAACCTTAGTTTATATTGAGCAGTTATGAAACACACTTTCTGCAGAAAAGGCATGTGAAATTTCAGGGCGCTAAGGGGCCTATAGTTGTAAAAGATATATGTCCAAATAAAAACTACAAAGAAGCTATCTGTGAAATTTCTTACAGTTCTGTGCATTCAACTAACAGAGTTCAACCTTAATTTGATTGAGCAGTTCTGAAACACCCTTTCTGTAGAAAATGCAAGTGGACATTCTGGGCGCTAAGAGGCCTATGGTGGAAAAAGGAATACCTTCAAATAAAAACTACACAGAAGCAATCTGTGAAACTTCTTTCGGTTCTGTTCTTTAAACTAACTCAGTTGAACCTTAATTTTGATTGAACAGTTCTGAAACACTAATTCTGTAGAAAATGCAAGTGGACATACATGGCGCTGAGAGGCCTATAGTGGGAAAAGTAATATCTTCAAATAAAAACCACACAGAAGCAATATGTGAAACTTCTTACTGTTCTGCGCATTCAACTAACAGAGTTGAACCTTAGTTATTATTGAGCAATTCTGAAACACTCTTTCTGTAGGAATTCAAGTGAACATTCAGGGCGCTAAGAGGCCTATAGCGGAAAAATGAATACGTTCAAATAAAAACTACACAGAAGCAATCTGTGAAATTTCTTACTGTTCTGAGCATTCAACTAACAGAATTGAACCTCAGTTTATATTGAGCAGTTATGAAACACTCTTTCTGCAGAAAATGCAAGTGAACATTCAGGGCGCTAAGAGGCCTATCGTTGAAAAAGGTATATGTTCAAACAAAAACAACAAAGAAGCTATCTCTGAAACTTCTTACACTTCTGTGCATTCAACTAACCGATTTCAACCTTACTTTTGATTGAGCATTTCTGAAACACACTTTCTGTAGAAAATGCAAGTGGACATTCAGGGCGCTAAGAAGCCTAGGGTGGAAAAAGGACTACCTTCAAATAAAAACTACACAGAAGCAATCTGTGAAAGTTCTTACGGTTCTGTTCTTTAAACTAACACAGTTGAACTTTCATTTTGATTGAACAGTTCTGAAACACTCTTTCTGTAGTAAATGCAAGCGGACATTCATGGCACTAAGAGGCCTATAGTGGAAAAGGTAATATCTTCAAACAAAAACTACAAAGAAGCAATCTGTGAAACTTCTTTCTGTTCTGTGCATTCAAATAACAGAGTTGAACCATAGTTTTGATTTAGCAGTTCTGAAACCCTCTTTCTGTAGAAAACAAAATTGGACATTCAGGGCACTAAGAGGCCTATAGTGGAAAAAGGAATAAGTTCAAATAAAAACTACACAGAAGATTTCTGTGAAACTTCTCTCTGTTCTGTGCATTCAAATAACAGAGTTGAACCTTAGTTTTGATTGAGCAGTTCTGAAACAATCTTTCTGTAGCAAATGCAAGTTGACATTCATGGCGCTAAGAGGCCCATAGTAGAAAAAGTAATATCTTCAAACAAAAACTACGCAGAAGCAATCTGTGAAACTTCTTTCTGTTCTGTGCATTCAACTAACAGAGTTGAATCTTACTTTTGATTGAGCAGTTCTGAAACACTCTTTCTGTAGAAAATGCAAGTGGACCTTGGGAGCTCTAAGAGGCCTAAAGCGGAAAAAGTAATATCTTCAAATAAAAACTACACAGAAGCATTCTGTGAAACTTCTTTCTGTTCTGTGCATTCAACTAACGGAGTTTAACCTTACTTTTGATTGAGCAGTTCTGAAACACTCTTTCTGTAGAAAATGCAATTGGACATTCAGGGCGCTAAGAGGCCTACAGTGGAAAAGGAATATTTTCAAATAAAAACTGCACAGAAGAAATCTGTGAAACTTCTTACTGTTCTGTGCATTCAACTAACAGTGTTGAACCTCAGTTTTGATTCAGCAGTTCTGAAACACTCTTCCTGTGGAAAATACAATTGGACATTCAGGGCGCTAAGAGGACTATAGTGGAAAAAGGAAAAAGTTCACATAAAAACTACACAGAAGCTACCTGTGAAACTTCTCTCTTTTCTGTGCATTCAACTAACGGAGTTGAACTTACTTTTGATTGAGAAGTTCTGAAACACTCTTTCTGTAGAAAATGCAAGTGGACCTTCGGAGCGCTAAGAGTCCTATAGCGGAAATAGTAATACCTTCAAATACAAAGTACACAGAAGCATTCTGTGAAACTTCTTTGTGTTCTTTGCATTCATCTAACAGAGTTGAACCTTACTTTTGATTGAGCACTTCTGAAACACCCTTTCTATAGAAAATGCAATTGGACATTCAGCGAGCTAAGAGGCCTATATTGGAAAAAGGAATATTTTCAAATAAAAACTGCACAGAAGAAATCTGTGAAACTTCTTACTGTTCTGTGCATTCTACTAACAGAGTTGAACCTCAGTTTTGAATGAGCAGTTCTGAAACACTCTTTCTGTAGAAAATACAAGTGGACATTCAGGGCGCTAAGAGGACTATAGTGGAAAAAGGAAAAAGTTCACATAAAAACTACACAGAAGCTGTCTATGAAACTTCTCTCTGTTCTGTGCATTCAACTAACGGAGTTGAACCTTACTTTTGATTGAGAAGTTCTGAAACACTCTTTCTGTAGAAAATGCAATTGGACATTCAGGGAGCTAAGAGGCCTATAGTGGAAAAAGGAATATTTTCCAATAAAAACTACACAGAAGCAATCTGTGAAACTTCTTTCTGTTCTGTGCATTCAACTAACATATTAGAACGGTAGTTTTTATTGAGCAGTTCTGAAACACTCTTTCTGTAGATAATGCAAGTGGACATTCAGGGCGCTGAGAGGCCTATAGTGGGAAAAGGAATAAGTTCAAATAAAAACTACACAGAAGATATCTGTGAAACTTCTCTCTGTTCTGTGCATTAAACTAACAGAGTTGAATGTTAGTTTTGATTGAGCAGTTCTGAAACACTCTTTCTGTAGAAAATGCAAGTGGACATTCATGACGCTAAGAGGCCCATAGTAGAAAAAGGAATATCTTCAAACAAAAACTACACAGAATCAATCTGTGAAACTTCTTTCTGTTCTGTGCATTCAACTAACAGAGTTGAACTTTTCTTTTGATTGAGCAGTTCTGAAGCACTCTTTCTGTAGAAAATGCAAGTGGAACTTCGGAGCGCTATGAGGCGTATAGCGGAAAAAACTAATATCCTCAAATAAAAACTACACAGAAGCATTCTGTGAAACTTCTTTCTGTTCTGTGCATTCAACTAACAGAGTTGAACCTCAGTTTTGATTGAGCAGTTCTGAAACACTCTTTCTGTATAAAATACAAGTGGGCATTCAGGGCGCTAAGAGGACTATAGTGGAAAAAGGAAAAAGTTCACATAAAAGCTACACAGAAGCTATCTGTGAAACTTCTCTGTTCTGTGCATTCAACTAACGGAGTTGAACCTTACTTTTGATTGAGAAGTTCTGAAACACTCTTTCTGTAGAAAATGCAAGTGGACCTTCGGAGCGCTAAGAGGCCTATAGCGGAAAAAGTAATACTTTCAAATACAAACTACACAGAAGCATTCTGTGAAACTTCTTTCTGTTCTTTCCATTCATCTAACAGAGTTGAACCTTACTTTTGATTGAGCACTTCTGAAACACCCTTTCTATAGAAAATGCAATTGGACATTCAGGGAGCTAAGAGGCCTATAGTGGAAAAAGGAATATTTTCAATAAAAACTGCACAGAAACAATCTGCGAAACTTCTTACTGTTCTGTGCATTCAACTAACAGAGTTGAACCTTAGTTTATATTGAGCAGTTATGAAACACTCTTTCTGCAGAAAATGCAAGTGAACATTCAAAGCGCTAAGAGGCCTATAGTTGAAAAAGGTATATGTTCAAATAAAAACTACAAAGAAGGTATCTGTGAAACTTCTTACAGTTCTGTGCATTCAACTGACAGAGTTCAAACTTACTTTTCATTGAGCAGTTCTGAATCACCCTTTATGTAGAAAATGCAAGTGGACATTCAGGGCGCTTAGACGCCTATGGTGGAAAAAGGAATACCTTCCAATAAAAACTACACAGAAGCAATCTGTGAAACTTCTTATGGTTCTGTTCTTTAAACTAACACAGTTGAACCTTAATTTTGATCGAACAGTTCTTAAACACTCTTTCTGTAGAAAATGCAAGTGGACATTCATGGCGCTAAGAGGCCCATTGAAGAAAAAGGAATATCTTCAAACAAAAACTACACAGAAGCAATCTGTGAAACTTCTTTCTGTTCTGTGCATTCAACTAACAGAGTTGAACCTTACTTTTGATTGAGCACTTCTGAAACACCCTTTCAATAGAAAATGCAATTGGACATTCAGGCAGCTAAGAGGCCTATAGTGGAAAAAGGAATATTTTCAAATAAAAACTGCACAGAAGCAAACTGCGAAACTTCTTACTGTTCTGTGCATACAACTAATATAGTTGAACGTTAGTTTTTATTGGGCAGTTCTGAAACACTCTTTCTGTAGAAAATGCAAGTGGACATTCAGGGCGCTGAGAGGCCTATAGAGGTAAAAGGAATATCTTCAAATAAAAACCACACAGAAGCAATCTGTGAAACGTCTTACGGTTCTTTGCATTCAACTAACAGAGTTGAAACTTAGTTTTGATTGAGCAGTTCTGAAACACCCTTCCGTAGATAATGCAAGTGGACATTCATGGCGCTAAGAGTCCCATAGTAGAAAAAGGAATATCTTCAAACAAAAACTACACAGAAGCAATCTGTGAAACTTCTTTCTGTTCTATGCATTCAACTAACAGCGTTGAACCTTACTTTTGATTGAGCAGTTCTGAAACACTCTTTCTGTACAAAACGCAAGTGGACCTTCAGAGCGCTAAGAGGCCAACAGCAGATAAAGTAATATCTTCAAATAAAAACTACACAGAAGCATTCTGTGAAACTTCTTTCTGTTCTGTGCATTCAACTAACAGAGTTTAACCTTACGTTTGATCGAGCAGTTCTGAAACACTCTTTCTGTAGTAAATGCAATTGGACATTCGCGGCGCTAAGAGGCCTATAGTGAAAAAGGAATATTTTCAAATAAAAACTGCACAGAAAAAATCTGTGAAACTTCTTACTATTCTGTGCATTCAACTAACAGAGTTGAACCTCAGTTTTGTTTGAGCAGTTCTGATGCACTCTTTATGTAGAAAATACAAGTGGACATTCAGGGCGCTAAGTGGACTATTGAGGAAAAAGGTAAAAGTTCACATAAAAACTACACAGAAGCTATCTGTGAAACTTCTCTCTGTTCTGTGCATTCAAATAACGGAGTTGAACCTTACTTTTGATTGAGAAGTTCTGAAACACTCTTTCTGTAGAAAATGCAAGTGGACCTTCGGAGCGCTAAGAGGCCTGTTGCAGAAAAAGTAATACCTTCAAATACAAACTACACAGAATCATACTGTGAAACTTCTTTCTGTTCTTTGCATTCATCTAACAGAGTTGAACCTTACTTTTGATTGAGCACTTCTGAAACACCCTTTCTATAGAAAATGCAATTGGACACTCAGGGAGCTAAGAGGCCTATAGTGGAAAAAGGAACATTTTCAAATAAAAACTGCACAGAAGAAATCTGCGAAACATCTTACTGTTCTGAGCATTCAACTAACCTAGTTGAACGGTAGTTTTCATTGAGCAGTTCTGAAACACTCTTTCTGTAGAAAATGCAATTGGACATTCAGGGCGCTGAGAGGCCTATAGTGGGAAAAGGAACATCTTCAAATAAAAACCACACAGAAGCAATCTGTGAAACTTCTTACTGTTCTGTCCATTCAACTAACAGAGTTGAACCTTAGTTATTATTGAGCAGTTCTGAAACACTCTTTCTGTAGAAAATGCAAGTGAACAATCAGGGCGCTAAGAGGCCTATAGCGGAAAAATGAACATGTTCAAATAAAAACTACACAGATGCAATCTGTGAAACTTCTTACTGTTCTGTGCATTCAACTAACAGAGTTGAACCTTAGTTATTATTGAGCAGTTCTGAAACACTCTTTCTGTAGAAAATACAAGTGGACATTCAGGGCGCTAAGAGGCCTATAGTGGAAAAAGAAATAAGATCAAATAAAAACTACACAGAAGATATCTGTGAAACTTCTCTCTGTTCTGTGCATTCAACTAACAGAGTTGAACCTTAGTTTTGATTGAGCATTTCTGAAACACTCTTTCTGTAGAAAATGCAAGTGGACATTCATGGCGCTAAGAGGCCCATAGTAGAAAAAGGAATATCTTCAAACAAAAACTACACAGAAGCAATCTGTGAAACTTCTTTCTGTTCTGTGCATTCAACTAACAGAGTTGAACCTCACCTTTTATTGAGCAGTTCTGAAACACTCTTTCTGTAGAAAATGCAAGTGGACATTCAGAGCGCTAAAATGCCTATAGCAGAAAAAGTAATATCTTCAAATAAAAACTACACAGAAGCATTCTGTGAAACTTCTTTTTGTTCTGTGCATTCAACTAACAGAGTTTAACCTTACTATTGATTGAGCAGTTCTGAAACACTCTTTCTGTAGAAAATGCAATTGGACTTTCAGGGCGCTAAGAGGCCTATAGTGGAAAAGGAATATTTTCAAATAAAAACTGCAAAGAAGAAATCTGTTAAACTTCTTACTGTTCTGTGCATTCAACTAACAGAGTTGAACCTCAGTTTTGATTGAGCAGTTCTGCAACACTCTTTCTGTAGAAAATACAAGTGGACATTCAGGGGGCTAAGAGGACTACAGTGGAAAAAGGAAAAATTTCACATAAAAACTACACAGAAGCTATCTGTAAAACTTCTCTCTGTTCTGTGAATTCAACTAACGAAGTTGAACCTTTCATTTGATTGAGAAGTGCTGAAACACTCTTTCTGTAGAAAATGCAAGTGGACCTTCGGAGCGCTAAGAGGCCTACAGCAGAAAAATTAATACCTCCAAATACAAACTACACAGAAGCAATCTGTGAAACTACTTACGGTTCTGTTCTTTAAACTAACACAGTTGAACCTTAGTTTTGATTGAACAGTTCTGAAACACTCTTTCTGTAGAAAATGCAAGTGGACATTCATGGTGCTAAGAGGCCTATAGTGGAAAAGGGAATATCTTCAAACAAAAACTAGAAAGAAGCAATCTGTGAAACTTCTTTCTGTTCTGTGCATTCAACTAACAGAGTTGAACCTTAGTTTTGATTGAGCAGTTCTGAAATACTCTTTCTGTATAAAATACAAATGGACATTCAGGGCGCTAAGAGGCCTATAGTGGAAAAAGAAATAGGTTCAAATAAAAACTACACAGAAGATATCTGTGAAACTTCTCTTGTTCTGTGCATTCAACTAACAGAGTTGAACATTAGGTTTGATTGAGCAGTTCTGAAACACTCTTTCTGTAGAAAATGCAAGTGGACATTCATGGCGCTAAGAGGCCCATAGTAGAAAAAGGAATGTCTTCAAACAAAAACTCACAGAAGCAATCTGTGAAACTTCTCTCTGTTCTGTGCATTCAACTAACGGAGTTGAACCTTACTTTTGATTGAGAAGTTCTGAAAAACTCTTTCTGTAGAAAATGCAAGTGGACCTTCAGAGCGCTATGAGGCCTATAGTGGAAAATGTAATACCTCCACATACAAATTTCACAGAAGCATTCTGTGAAACTTCTTTCTGTTCTTTGCATTCATCTAACAGAGTTGAACCTTACTTTTGATTGAGCACTTCTGAAACACCCTTTCTATAGAAAATGCAATTGGACATTCAGGGAACTAAGAGGCCTATAGTGGAAAAAGGAATATTTTCAAATAAAAACTGCACAGAAGTAATCTGCGAAACTTCTTACTGTTCTGTGGATTCATCTAACATAGTTGAACGGTAGTTTTATTGAGCATTTCTGAAACACTCTTTCTGTAGAAAATGCAATTGGACATTCAGGGGGCTGAGAGGCCTAAAGTGGGAAAAGGAATATCTTCAAATAAAAACCACACCGAAGCAATCTGTGAAACTTCTTACTGTTCTGTGCATTCAACTAACAGAGTTGAACCTTAGTTATTATTGAGCAGTTCTGAAACACTCTGTAGAAAATGCAAGTGATCATTCAGTGCGCTAAGAGGCCTATAGCGGAAAAATCAATACGTTCAAATAAAAACTACACAGAAGCTATCTGTGAAACTTCTTACAGTTCTGTGCATTCAACTAACCTAGTTCAACCTTACTTTTGATTGAGCGGTTCTGAAACACTCTTTCTGTAGAAAATCCAAGTGGACATTCAGGGCGCTAAGAGGCCTATGGTGGAAAAATTAATACCTTCAAATGAAAACTACACAGAAGCAATCTGTGAAACTACTTACGGTTCTGTTCTTTAAACTAACACAGTTGAACCTTAATTTTGATTGAACAGTTCTGAAACACTCTTTCTGTAGAAAATGCAAGTGGACATTCATTTCGCTAAGAGGCCTATAGTGGAAAAGGGAATGTCTTCAAACAAAAACTACAAAGAAGCGATCTGTGAAACTTCTTTCTGTTCTGTGCATTCAACTAAAAGAGTTGAACCTTAGTTTTGATTGAGCAGTTCTGAAACACTCTTTCTGTAGAAAATACAAGTGGACATTCAGGGCGCTAAGAGGCCTACAGTGGAAAAAGGAATAGGTTCAAATAAAAACTACACAGAAGATATCTGTGAAACTTCTCTCTGTTCTGTGCATTCAACTAACAGAGTTGAAACTTAGTTTTGATTGAGCAGTTCTGAAACACTCTTTCTGTAGAAAATGCAAGTGGACATTCATGGCGCTAAGAGGCCCATAGTAGAAAAAGTAATATCTTCAAACAAAAACTACACAGAAGCAATCTGTGAAACTTCTTTCTATTCTGTGCATTCAACTAACAAAGTTGAATCTTACTTTTGATTGAGAATTTCTGAAACGCCCTTTCCGTAGAAAATGCAAGTGGACCTTCGGAGCGCTAAGAGGCCTACAGCGGAAAAAGTAATGTCTTCAAATAAAAACTACACAGAAGCACTCTGTGAAACTCCTTTCTGTTCTGTGCATTCAACTAACAGAGTTTAACCTTACTTTTGATTGGGCAGTTCTCAAACACTCTTTCTGTAGAAAATGCAAGTGGACATTCAGGGTGCTGAGAGGCCTACAGTGGGAAAAGGAATATCTTCAAATAAAAACCACACAGAAGCAATCTGTGAAACTTCTTACTGTTCTGTGCATTCAACTAACAGAGTTGAACCTTAGTTATTATTAAGCAGTTCTGAAACACTCTTTCTGTAGAAAATGCAAGTGAACATTGAGGGCGCTAAGAGGCCTATAGCGGAAAAGTGAATATGTTCAAATAAAAACTACACAGAAGCAATCTGTGAAACTTCTTACTGTTCTGTGCATTCAACTAACAGAGTTGAACCTTAGTTTATATTGAGCAGTTATGAAACACTCTTTCTGCAGAAAATACAAGTGAACATTCAGGGCGCTAAGAGGCCCATAGTTGAAAAATATATATGTTAAAATAAAAACTACAAAGAAGCTATCAGTGAAACTTCTTACAGTTCTGTGCATTCAACTAACAGAGTTCAACATTACTTTTGATTGAGCAGTTCTGAAACACCCTTTCTGTCGAAAATAAAATTGGACATTCAGGGCGCTAAGAGGCCTATAGTGGAAAAAGGAATAAGTTCAAATAAAAACTACACAGAAGATAAATGTGAAACTTCTCTCTGTTCTCTGCATTCAACTAACAGAGTTGAACCTTAGTTTTGATTGAGCAGTTCTGAAACACTCTTTCTGTAGAAAATACAAGTGGACATTCATGGAGCTAAGATGCCCATATTAGAAAAAGGAATATCTTCAAACAAAAACTACAGAGAAGCAATCTGTGAAACTTCTTACTGTTCTGTGCATTCAACTAACAGACTTGAACCTTAGTTATATTTGAGCAGTTCTGAAACACTCTTTCTGTAGAAAATGCAAGTGAACATTCAGGGCGCTAAGAGGCCTATAGCGGAAAAATGAATATGTTCAAATAAAAACTACACAGAAGCAATCTGTGAAAATTCTTACTGTTCTGTGCATTCTACTAACAGAGTTGAACCTTAGTTAATATTGAGCAGTTATGAAACTCTCTTTCTGCAGAAAATGCAAGTGAACATTCAGGGGGCTAAGAGACCTATAGTTGAAAAAGGTATATGTTCAAATAAAACGTACAAAGAAGCTATCTGAGAAACTTCTTACAGTTCTGTGCATTCAACTAACATAGTTCAACCTTACTTTTGATTGAGCAGTTCTGAAACACCCTTTCTGTAGAAAATGCAACTGGACATTCAGGACGCTAAGAGGCCTATGGTGGAAAAAGGAATACCTTCAAATAAAAACTACACAGAAGCAATCTGTGAAACTTCTTACAGTTCTGTTCTTTAAACTAACACAGTTGAACCTTAATTTTGATTGAACAGTTCTGAAACACTCTTTCTCTAGAAAATGCAAGTGGACATTCATGGCGCTAAGAGGCCTATAGCGGAAAAGGGAATATCTTCAAACAAAAACTACAAAGAAGCAATCTGTGAAATTTCTTTCTGTTCTGTGCATTCAACTAACAGAGTTGAACCTTAGTTTTGATTGAGCAGTTCTGAAACACTCTTTCTGTAGAAAATACAAGTGGACATTCAGGGCGCTTAGAGGCCTGTAGTGGAAAAAGGAATATGTTCAAATAAAAACTACACAGAAGATATATGTGAAACTTCTCTATGTTCTGTGAATTCAACTAACAGTGTTGAACCTTAGTTTTGAGTGAGCAGTTCTGAAACACTCTTTCTTTAGAAAATGCATGTGGACCTTCGGAACGCTAAGAAGCCTACGGCGGAAAAATAAATATCTTCAAATAAAAACTACACAGAAGCATTCTGTGAAACTTCTTACAGTTCTGTGCATTCATCTAACAGAGTTTAACCTTACATTTGATTGAGCAGTTCTGAAACACTCTTTCTGTAGAAAATGCAATTGGACATTCGGGGCGCTAAGAAGCCTATAGAGGAAACGGAATATTTTCAAATAAAAACTGCACAGAAGAAATCTGTGAAACTTCTTACTATTCTGTGCATTCAACTAACATAGTTGAACCTCAGTATTGATTGAGCAGTTCTGAAACACTCTTTCTGTAGAAATACAAGTGGACATTCAGGGCGCTAAGAGGCCTATAGTGGAAAAAGGAATAAGTTCAAATAAAAACTACACAGAAGATATCTGTGAAACTTCTCTCTGTTCTTTGCATTCAACTAACAGAGTTGCACCTCAGTTTTGATTGAGCAGTTCTGAAACACACTTTGTGTAGAAAATACACGTGGA
>NW_022096775.1:0-15383 GCF_006542625.1 Nomascus leucogenys
AGATTCAAGTTTTTAATCCATTTTGATTTGGACTGTTTTTTTAATTTGATACTATTTTGACCAGCATTGAATAATCTATATCCTAAGGATTTGGAGGAATAAATATCCTTTCAAAAGAATCTTCCTCATCTGATTAAAAATGGAAAGAAACATCTGTTTCCACCCACATCAAGTGTTGTTTTGTTTTAATCCTATTAAAGCAGCCTTGGTCAGGAGATCTTTCCCCTTTTCCTAGCAAGAGGGTTTCTTTGGTCCTCAATTTGGTCATTTGTAAAACAAAGGTAGAGAAAATCTACTCAGTGATTTTGATTATTTTTGGCTTTATGGTTTCTTGAAAAGAAAGAACAATAAATGAAGATTCATTGCATAGAAAGGGCCTGTTTGGAGTCAGCATGCTCAAGGCCAGAAAACAGAAACCACAGGGCTAAGGGGATCAACTGAAGGCATCAGTAGGATGAGGTGAAGCTCTTCTAAGCTGCCAAATCACAAATCAGGACAGGCAGATGTCCGGTCCCTGACACACCGGCCTGCACAGTGAATGGGCTGTAAGCTTATCCACTAAGGACCTGTCATTGTTGGGGTGGGTTGGTGAAAGCATAAGGACATGATAATATCACCATGTCTAGTAAGTGGGAGGCTAATCTTAGAAACAGTTTTCAATTCTCTGAAGTTGGTAGTAGCTTCTAATATGGTAGCTATTATTCACCCATTGCATTCACCATCAGAAAAAGTCCATACAGAGATGAAGCCAGCGTATTTCGAACGTACACTGTACAGTTGTTGGCTCTTAATATAAGTAGTATGGCCTGGGAGCATTGAGTAGAGACAAGTAAGAAAGGATGAGCTGATGTTAGGAAATGGACAACATTGAGTGTAAGTCAATACTTAGGTAACCTTAATCAATACTTAGGTAACCTTCAGTAACCTTAGGTAAGTCAATACTTAGGTAACCTTCGGTCTGTCTCTCACCTACCATTTCTTTCTCCTTCCTCAGGTTTAATCTCCCAATTTAAGAAACAAAAGAAATTTTTCCGCTAGTACCAACTTCGGCCCATTGTTTTGCAATGTCGTTTTGAGAGATGTGTCTTTAGTCACACGATTAAATTTTATGTTGACCAGAGACTGAAGATTCCACTAGTTCTCTATTAATGTCAGACTAACAATGGCTTGCACCTGTAATCCTAGCTACTCAGGAGGCCGAGGCAGGAGAATCGCTGGAATCCGAGAGTTCAAGGCCAGCCTGGTCAACAAAGTGAGATCCCGTCTCAAAAACAAAACAAAACAAACTAATTTGCTTAAAATTCCAGTTTTTTTTGAGACAAGAGTCTTGCTCCGGTGCCCAGGCTGGAGTGCAGTGGCGATCTGGCTCACTGCAAGCTCCATCTCCCAGGTTCACGCCATTCTCCTGCCTCAGCCTCCCAAGTAGCTGGGACTACAGGTGCCCGCCATCACACCCGGCTAATTTTTTGTATTTTTAGTAGAGACAGGGTTTCACCGTCTTAAGCCAGGATGGTCTCGATCTCCTGACCGTAGTGATCCACCGCCTTGGCCTCCCCAGTGCTGAGATTACAGGCGTGAGCCACTGCGCCTGGCCTAAAATTCCAGGTTTTTCTGCATTTGTCTTCTCCGCTAGATTCTAATCAGCCCCTTAATGGTAGGGATCAAGGTAACACACATCTCTGTAACCTCTGAACTCTTTGCATCAAGTCTACCAAAAACCATGTCAGGTGTTGAATAAATACGGAGCAGAGCTAGTTCCAACTTACCATTCCAAACTCATCCCTACCACTTCCCCAACTGCCCCTGCCTTCAGTTACATCTGAGGTTTTTCCCATTGCCCTAAGCAGGCCTTTTTGCTTTTAGGATTTACTGCCTTTTTCCACACTTGATTCCTCTGCTGTGATGCTCCTTCCCTGCTGGCCTGGCTGGCTCATTCTTCAAGGACCCACTTCAGTTTACCAGCAGCTTCTGCTGGAGCCTTTCCGAACCCTTCGGCAAAATTAGTAATATCCCTTGGCCGGGCGCGGTGGCTCACGCTGGTAATGCCCAGCACTTTGGGAGGCCGAGGCGGGTGGATCACCTAGGTCAGGAGATCGAGACATCCTGGCTAACACGGTGGAAACCCCGTCTCTACTAAAAATACAAAAATTAGCCAGGCGTGGTGGCAGGTGCCTGTAGTCCCAGCTACTCGGAGAGGCTGAGGCAGGAGAATGGCGTGAACCCGGATGGCAGAGCTTGCCAGTGAGCCGAGATCGGCCACTGCACTCCAGCCTGGGTGACAGAGCGAGACTCAGTCTCAAAAAAAAAAAAAAAAAAAAAAAAGGTAATTCCCTTTACAGGTCTTGAACAGTTGTCTGTTCACATCTTGAATATGGACTTGATATACTATTGAAAGTATCTGCTTAAGTGATAATAATGGCAGCTAAAGACTGAGCTAATATAATGACTGAACTTTATAATATTAAATGGTGTATTATTTTAATCTACAGCTGTGAGACACAGAAAATCAGCGAGAGGCTGAGATGAAATTGGAAACTATTTTCTGGGTACTAAGAATGTAGGGATCAACTAGACACATGGTAGTTTTCTTCCCTCAGGGAGCCCCAACTCTTCAAGGACAGGGATCAAATAGTAATAAATATGTGGCATTTATTGAATGTTGGATGTTTACCTGGCACAACTGAAGACATTATCTGTAAATATTACAGCTACTCTGCAAGGCAGGTGTTATTATCTCCATTTCACAGAAGGGGAAATTACATGCTCAAGATCACACTGCTGGTGCTAGGATTTGAACCCAAAGTATCTAACTTCAAAGTATCCTATTGATCTCTATATTCTAAGTGCCGAGCACGTAGTAGGGGCATAATAAAGAGTGTTGGATGAACAATTTCTATAAGCAAGTTCCTTCTCCCACACTACAAATATTAATAGTGTCTTTTGTTGAAATATTTCTTGGTCTCACCTCTGTTCTCATTATACATAGTGGCATCAGGGAAAATTAAATGCTGTCTTGGAATGACCAGTAGTGCCAATTAACTAAGAACATTAGGAAATTGTAAATGATTATAATTCAATAATAAAGGATATAATTTTACTA
Source organism: Nomascus leucogenys (assembly GCF_006542625.1). Taxonomy (NCBI): domain Eukaryota; kingdom Metazoa; phylum Chordata; class Mammalia; order Primates; family Hylobatidae; genus Nomascus; species Nomascus leucogenys. The sequence goes on from NW_022096775.1 coordinate 3,101, forward strand.
AAAATAAGATGTAAAAATTAGCGAAGTTGAGCAAAATTCAGAAATAGACCTTTAATTATAGAAATTGAGCATATTGAAACTGAGATCCTCATAAAACAATAAGAAAGAAAGAAGTATATAAGACCTCATTTAAATAAAGAAAAAACATTATCACCCAAGTTGATAAATTGGACACTGTTAGAATGGGAAAAGAACATTGGAGGATCAGCGATACTGATTCCAGATCTGATACTTACAGCTGAGTAAATTCAAGCTATTTTTTTTTCTCTCTGAAATTGGGCTCATCAACAAAATAAGGATAGCAATTAATTCACTGAGTTGTTGTGAGGACCAAATGAGAATACTACCTAATTTACTACTAACAACACATACTTGGCACTCAGCAATAAGTCTGCATCTCATACTTTAAAAAATGAATACATGGGCTGGGCGGGGTGGCTCATGCTTGTAATCCCAGCACTTTGGGAGGCCGAGGTGGGTGGATCACCTGAGGTCAGGAGTTCGTGACCAGCCTGGCCAAATGGTGAACCCTGTCTTTACTAAAATACAAAATCAGCTGGGCATGGTGGTGGGCACCTGTAATCCCAGCTACTTGGGAGGCTGAGGCAGGAGAGTTGCTTGAACCCAGGAGGCAGAGGTTGCAGTGAGCTAGACCACGCCATTGCACTCCAGCCTGGGCAACAAGAGCAAAACTCCATTTCAAAAAAAAAAGAATACATGAAGAAATATAATTTTTAAAAAGTGAACCTTTGTTAAAATGTGATAAAGTAATATATGTTAAAAGAGTTATTTATATTAGCCATCATAGAAGTGCAAATTAAACCATGGTGAGATACCAGTACACATTTAACAAACTGCTAAAATAAAAAATTTGGACGATACCAAATTTTGGGGAAAATAAGGAAAAACGAATAATTCATACATTGCTGGTGGGAATGTAAATAGTACAGCCACTCTGGAAACAGTTTGGCAATATTTTACAAAGTTAAACATATACTTTCATATAACCAGGCAATCACACTCCTGAAAATTTATCCTAGAGAACTGAAACTTATGTTTATGCAAACATTTGTACACAGATATTTCTTGCAGCTTTATTTGTAACAACCAAAACTGGAAACAACCCAAATGCTTTAAAAAATAAAATGGAGAAGCAGACTGTGGGACATCCATGCATGAAATACTACTCAGTAATAAGGAGGGAGCTATGGATCACCCAGCAACTTAGATGGATCTCAAAGTCATGCTCAATGGGAAAGCCAATCTCAAAGGTTAAATATACTATATAGTTCTATTTATGTAAGTTTCTCAAAATAGTAATAATAATAATATGTGGAACAGAGCAGAGGTTAGGGAGAGAGAAGGAAATAAAGGATAGCAACGCCTGACATTCCTTTGTAGTGACAGAATGGTTTGTATCTTTTTTTTTTTTTTTTTAATCCATCAGTCTTTTTTTTTTTTTTTTGAGACAGGGTCTCACTCTGTCATCCAGGCTGGAGTGCAGTGGTGCGATCTCGGCTTAAACTGCAACCTCCGCTCCCGGGTTCAAGCCATTCTCCTGCCTCAGCCTCTGGAGTAGCTGGGACTACAGGTGTGCACCACCACGCCTGGCTAATTTTTTTGTCTTTTTAGTAGAGATGGTTTTGCCATGTTAGCCAGGCTGGTCATGAACTCCTGCCTCAAGTGATCCACCTCCCAAAGTGCTGGGATGACAGGTGGTGAGCCACTGGCGCCCAAGGATTACACTTCAACATGAGATTTGGGTGGGGACAAATTTCCAAACTATATTACAACACACTGAAAAATAATGAGTACAGGAAAACCTGGTGAAATCTTTTTCTTTTTTTTTTTTTTTTTGAGACACAGCTGGTGCCTCAGCTGCTGAGTAGCTGGGATTACAGCGCCTGCCACCATAACCCCCGGCTAATTTTTTTTGTCTCCACACCCAGGGATTATATTTCAACATGAGATTTGGGTGGGGACAAGTTTCCCAAACTATTCACATACAACACATCTGAAAAATATGAGTACAGGCAAAGACTAGTGAAATCTTTTTTTAAGCAATTCTCCTGCTCAGCCTGCCAAGTAGGTGGGATAACAGGTGTGCGCGCACCACGTCTGACTCATTTTTGTATTTTTAGTAGAGACAGGGTTTCACCATGTTGGCCATGCTGGTTTGACTCTGGGCCTCAAGTAATCTACCTGCCTTGGCCTCTCAAAGTGCTGGGATTACAGGGCGTGGCCACCACTCCTGGCCAATGTTCATATTGTTGACCTGGTAATTACCATTTCTGGTCATTTCTCCTAGGAACTAATCCCCTAAAAGGTAAACCACTATAGTTATTCTCATTTGTGATAGTAAAATATCCACATACAAACAAGTATTCCAAGAGGTAGGCAACTAATTAAGTAAATTATGGTACATCTATTAACTGTAATATTGTTTAAATAATAAATTGATGAATATGAAACAAATAGTTATATTGTTATATATGCATATGAGCAAGAATGCATATGAAGACATAAATGTAATTTTTATTTGCTTAATGTTGCTTTCATGTTTATGCAATTTATAACATAATACTGAGGTATGGCTAATGGATTAATAAAGTTGACAGTTTATTTTTTGAATGATTATTGTTTTTTGTTGTTATTGTTTGTTTTGTTTTGTCTTGTTTTTTGAGATAGAATTTTGTTCTTGTTGCCCAGGCTGGCGTGCAATGGCACGATCTCGGGCTCACTGAAACCTCCGCCTCCCAGATTAAAGTGATTCTCCTGCCTCAGCCTCCCGAGTGGCTGGGATTACAAGGCACCTGCCACCAGTGCCTGGCTAATTTTTGTATATTTAGTAGTGGAAGGGTTTCACCATTTGGCCTGGCTGGTCTTGAACTCCTGACCTCAGTGATCCACCCCCCCCTCAGCTCCCAAAGTGTTGGGATTATAGGTGTGAGCCACCGCACCCGGTCTTGTTTGGTTTTGTTTTTGTTTGTGTGTCGGAGTCTCGCTCTGTCACTAGGGCTGGAGGGCAGTGGTGTGGATCTTGGCTTACTTGCAACCTCTGCTCTGGGTTCAAGCAATTCTCCTGCCTCAGTCTCCCGAGTAGCTAGGACTATAGGTGCGTACCACCGACGCCCAGCTAATTTTTGTATTTTTTTTAGTAGAGACAGGGTTTCACCATGTTGGCCAGGATGGTCTCCATCTCTTGACCTGGTGATCCGGCTGCCTCGGCCTCCCAAAGTACTGGGGATTACAGGCGTAAGCCACCGTGCGCCTATGAGTTGTTTTTAATTCTGACACTAATAACGATTTTAATTCTTTCTTGAACCCTGGTCTTGTTTGTTTCCAGTTCTGTCCACTTTTGCCGTTTAATACCCGATGAGAATCCAAGCAGCTTCAGTGGCAGTTTAATAGACATCTGCAAGTTAGTCACACTTTGTTTTATGATGATTTCATAGTAAGTATATTTCCTTATTTTCACATTATGTTTTTATGCTGTCTTGTTAAGCTTACCTTTCTGATCCAAGTGAATAAAATTATAGAGGAAAAAATGTGTATATAGCTATAGTGTTGACTATTAGCATTAAGTAAGAAATCATGAAAATAGAATGTTTTGGCCTGGTGCAGTGGCTCACGCCTGTAACCCCAACACTTTGGGAGGCCGAGGTGGGTGAATTACTTGAGGTCAGGAGTTCAAGACCAGCCTGGCCAACACGGTGAAATCTTATCTCTACTAAAAATACTAAAAATAAAAAATTAGCCAGGTGTGGTGGTAGCACCTGTAGTCCCAGCTACGTGGTAGGCTGAGGCAGGAGAATAGCTTGAACCTGGGAGGCAGAGGTTTCAGTGAGCTGAGATTTCACCACTCCACTCCAGCCTGGACAACAGAGTGAGACTTTGTCTCAAAAAAAAAAAAACATGAAATGCAATTTCAAGATAAAATTTAATAACGATTGAAGATTGTCATTTGAAAATTTTCTCCATGCTTTCTATCTGCCAATTATTATTATCCAGGTTGGACACAAGGAGCTCAGGTTCTAAACTAGTTTTAAGCAATAGTCTGTCATATATGTGCGACCTTGCAGAAGGTATTTAGCCTCTGAAACTCCAGTTTGTGCACTGGTTAAGGGAAGAGATTAAAAGCACCTACTCCCAAAACTCTTCTTAGGATTAAATGAGATAATGTATATAAAAGTGCTTTGCACAGTTCAGGCGCAGATGTTAGGCAAATTGGGAGATGGGATGGGAGTGGAATCGTTAGGACCACTTGAGGACTGAACAAGGAACATGACAGAGGCTTTAAATTCTCAGCTCCACATCTCTAAGCTTGTCTTTGTGGCCCATACGGCACACAGGCCTTAACAGAACTTGGTTCTGGTCTATGTGTTCTCTCTGGTAATACAAAGAGGTTTCTCTCGGCCGGGCGCGGTGGCTCACGCCTGTAATCCCAGCACTTTTGGGAGGCCGAGATGGGCGGATCACGAGGTCAGGAGATCGAGATCATCCTGGCTAACACAGTGAAACCCATCTCTACTAAAAATATAAGAAAATTAGCTGGGCGTGGTGGTGGGCAGCTACTGTAGGAGGCTACTGTGTGGTCCCAGCTACTCGGGAGGCTGAGGAAGGAGAATGGCGTGAACTCGGGAGGCAGAGCTTGCAGTGAGCCGTGATCGTGCCACTGCACTCCAGCCTGGGCGACAGAGCGAGACTCCGTCTCAAGAGGTTTCTCTTTAACCTTAGCTCTATGAGGTGTTCTAAAAGCCAGGTCGATTCTATGGCTGTTCTGTCTAATCATGCTCAGTCTATTCTCAAGATCTTTCAGACAAAGCATTATCCAGAGCTAGGAACGATGAAGCCACTTTGATAAGAATACTTTCCAGCCACTCACAGCCATATTCTTGGGTATGGAAGTGAGCTTGAAGTAGTGTTCTTTGTTTTGATTTTTTGCTTCCTGAGCTACTATATACTAAACTAAGCACTTTATGTATATATCACATTTTGTTCCTTGTAGAAACTTCCGTGAATTGAATACTGTATTTTTATTTTTTTTAACTGAAATATCTGAAGCTCAAAGGTTAACTATATTATCTAAGAACAAGCCCAGTATCAAGACCAAACCTTGTGCTCTGCTGTGCTTTATGGCTTTCCTTTGGATTTTGTGGGGTTTTTTTTTTTTTTTATTTTGCAGAATGGACTTTGAATAGAGATTTCACCTTTTGTTATTGCGGAAGAGAGAGGGATTGCAGAGGATAGGGTTCTTAATGGTTTTTTGTTTTACTTATGGAATGTGCTGACATAGAATTTTGAATTCCACTTTGACACATAGGGAGGCAAGGAGAAAGTTTTGTTTTTAACATTTTCTTCAGAAATAACTGTTCATTGATACTGGCTGGCATTGGTGAAGCCTGAGGGGGTGCTGAACTTTGCTCCATTTTACAGGTTTGTGTGGAACATAGCACTCTGACCAGGATTTGTAATGTTGACTAAAAACTTCTCATTATACTCAGATACAAACTTTCAATTTCAAATCAAGACTTTTTATTATGAAGTAACTAGTTAATTGATAGATGGCAAAGTGAAAGTAGAAAATTCATTAGCCCCAAAGCAAAAGTCCTGGGTTCTATGATAGGCTTTGTGGAACCCCGAACAAATCTCCTAACTTTAGTTCCCTGCAAAATGAGGGTGTTGCATTGACCCTTATCCTCTAGTTTCTGAAATACTATTGACTCTGAATATTTCTAATTATTTTTCTTTATTGTAGGATTTTAATATAATTGAGGAAGCTCTTATCTGAAGAGTCTTAGACCGGTCACCTTCTTGAATATGTGAATCACTTGAACACCACATAATTTTATTAAAAACGAAGGGAAAAGGGACCACTGAATTGCACCATTTAAGATGCTGCTTGAACAAATTGGAGGGAAGTTGTCAATGCTTGATGGGCAAAAATGTACAACACAGTTACATGTTTGTCCATGTTTATTGTTATAGTGCATTTAAAAACTGCTTTAATTTTGATGGTTTAAATCTGTTTTACATCCTTGAGATTCTTACATATCTAATAATGAAAAAAATTGTCTACATCAGTCATTATTATATAGAAAAGACACATGGTAGGCAAGTAGGTGGAGGGTCTCGGTTTGCAAATTAGATAACACTGTGTGTGTAATGCTACCTATTAATAACTACCATCATGGTTAGGCACGATAACTAATCTTTGTTCTATGTAAAAAAACAGAGAGTGGAACAAAGTGCAGACATTCAAAGAAACAAGAAATCTGCTCCAGTGCTCTTGTTCTAATCTCTAATAGATTAACGTTAATAATCTTGTATGGGAGTTGGAAAGGAAAATTTTGGAAGTCAAGAAAGTCCATTTAGGCTGGACACGGTAGCTCATGCTTGTAATCCCAGCACTTTGGGAGGCTGAAGCGGGTGGATCATGAGGTCAGGAGTTCGAGACCAGCCTGGCCAATACTGGTCTTTGTGAAACTCCGTCTCTACTAAAAATACAAAAATTAGCTGGACGTGGTGGCAGGCACCTGTAATCCCAGCTACTTGGGAGGCTGAGGCAGAAAAATCACTTGAACCCAGGAGGCAGAGGTTACAGTGAGCCGAGATCATGCCAGTACACTCCAGCCTGGGCGACAGAGCTAAAAAAAAAAAAAAAAAAAAAAATCCATTTAACCAAATTGTCTTACATAAAACTGTAACAAAACAAATTTTGTGTTAGGAAAGTATACTTAATTCTTTGACTTTTTATAATTGCATACATAAGAATTCAATATTTTTCAAATATTTATAGCTTATTTAGAAATATTTCTATAATATAGGCAATTTCTTAAAAACCATCAGATGATACTTAGAGTAGAAGTATTCACATCCAAACTTTTTAGTAGAAAACCCTAAGGGCTTTGATTTCTTTTTTGATTGTAACATTTTAAAAATTATGAAATAAAAGTACTGAAAAACAGACAAAAAAATTTATAGCTGAATGCTGTATTATAAGGAAATACTCTTTTAGGACTCAGCCAGTCACCCCACATGTCCTTTTGTGTCCTGTCACAATTACAATCCCACAAAAGTAACTGCTAGACTGATTTAAATAGTAATCACTTTGTTGCATTTGATTACTGCTGCAACACCCTAAATGCATATATCTATATTTTAATGTTATCAATTTAAAATTGTTATTAAATGTATATTTTATTTTACATCTCTTTTTTAATCTAGAAGTTCCTCCTTCTTTCCAGTTCCTTAAAATTTACCTGGTGAAGAACCTGATCCTAGGACCTATAGAGTTTCCCATACTTTGTATTTTGCTGATTGCACACTCATGGCACAGTTCAGCACATTCGCCTGTCCTCTAGATATTAGCACATTGGTGCAGGTTCAGGCACATTGAATTTGGAGAAGACTTAGGTTCAGTCCTTTGGCAAGACTGTAAATCACGGCGTCTGTCTGTCTCCCTTCCTCCCTCCCTCCCTCCCTCCCTCCCTCTCTCCCTCCCTTCCTTCCTTCCTTTCTCTTTCTCTCTCTCTCTCTTTTTCTTTCTCTGTTTCTCAGAGTTGCACTCTTGCCAGGCTGGAGTGCAGTGGCACGATCTCGACTCACTGCAACTTCCATCTCCTGGGTTCAAGCAATTCTTCTGTGTCAGCCTCCCAAGTAGCTGGGACTACAGGTGCATGCCACCATACCCGGCTAAGTTTTGTATTTTTAGTAGAGAGGGGTTTCACCATAATGGTCAGGCTGGTCTTGAACTCCTGACCTCAAGTGATCCACCAGCCTTGGCCTCCCAAAGTGCTGGGATTACAGGCATGAGCCACACTGTGCCCAGCTAATTTTTGTATTTTTTAGTAGAGACGGGGTTTCACCATAATAGCCAGGCTGGTCTCAAACTACTTACCTTGTGATCTGCCCACCTCAGCCTTCCAAAGTGCTGGGATTACAGGCGTGAGCCACTGTGCCCGGCCCACAGGGTTTTTATCTAACCTTTCTGTTACAACTATACCTCTCTTCTTCTATACTGAAAGTCCTGGTTTTCAGGAACACAGGGCACGATAGAATTAGAACATTCCACAATTACTCATTTCTTTTATTTATCTTACACTTGCAGCTGTCTCAGAATAACAATAGAAATACAACCACAACTAATATGGCAATTGAAACAATTAAAAAGTTTTCATTTGCTTTCTCATTCTTTCCCAATTTTTTTTTTTTTTTTTTTTGAGATGGAGTCTCATGCTCTTGTTGCCCAGGCTGGAGTGCAATGGCACGATCTCGGCTCACTGCAACCTCTGCCTCCTGGGTTCAAGCAATTCTCCTGCCTCAGCTTCCCGAGTAGCTGGGATTATAGGCATGCGCCACCACACCCTGCTAATTTTGTATTTTTAGTAGAGTCAGGGATTTCTCCATGTTGGTCAGGCTGGCCTCAAACTCTCGACCTCAGGTGATCTGCCCACCTCGGCCTCCAAAGTGCTGGGGTTACAGGTGTGAGCCACTGCGCCTGACACCCCCAATTTTTAAAATAGTTATGTCAACATTTTCCGAACATACTGGTACAGCATACTGTACTTTCTTCCTTTTATCCCCCATTTATTCTTAGTTCTTCAACTATATATTTAACACTTGCCCCCAGTTTTTTTTGTTTGTTTTGTTTTGAGGCGGAATCTTGCTCTGTTGCCCAGGCTGGAGTGCAGTGGTGTGATCTTGGCTCACTGCAACCTCCGCCTCCCGGATTCAAGCGGTTTCTCCTGCCTCAGCCTCTCGAGTAGCTAGGATTACAGGTGGGCATCACCACACCCAGCTAATTGTTGTATTTTTAGTAGAGATGGGTTTGCCATGTTGGCCAGGCTGGTTTTGAACTCCTGACCTCAAGTGATCCACCTGTGTTGGCCTCCTAAGTACTGGGATTACAGGCATGTGCCACCGCGCCAGGCAATTGCCCCCAGTTTTTATTTGATGGCTCTGACTGTTTCTCATATCTGACTCTTTAGGAGTTATGAATCCAGGGCATAGATTAGTATCTCCATCTTGAAAGGAAGCAAAGAGGCCATGAAAATGAGTGGTATCAACTCCTGAGAATAAAATGTTACTTGACTAGAGTTAGCTTTTTAATTGTAATCATTTATAAACTTCTCTATTCCTTACATATGAGCATAGTCATACCATGGTGCCCAAAATTTTCTATAAGTTATTGTAACTCCTTAAAGGTCTTGCTACAGTTCTTCTATCCAGTACAAATAATTGGGAAAATGTAAAGCTGAATGGAAATCTAGTGAGCCTCATATCCTCCTTTTAGATACTGGTTTTAAGTTTTGCTTTTCACAGCTGCTAAAAAGTAACAACTGATTTTTAGTTGCACAACCTCTCTTTCTTCAATTTAGATGGATCATACAATAAAGCAAAACCTGGCTGGTTACAGTGGCTCACACCTATATAATCCCAGCGCTTTGGAGGCTGAGGTGGAGGGGTCACATGAGCCCAGGAGTTCAAGACCAACCCAGGCAATATAGTGAGACTCCTTCTCTTTAAAAAAAAAAAAAAAAAAAAAAAAAAAGCTGGACATGGGCATGTTAACACCTTTAGTTTCAGCTACCAAGGAGGCTGAGGTTGGAGGATCACTTGAGCCCAGGAGGTCAACACTGCAGTGAGCATCATCATGCTACTGGCACCCCAGCCTGGGCAACAGCAAGACCCTGTCTCCAAAAATATAATAATTAAATATATAATAAAAATAAAGCAAAATCTGTTGGGAAATGAGAAAAAGGAGAGGAATTTGGCCGGCGCAGTGGCTCCACGGCTTGTAATCCCAGCACTTTTGGGAGCCGAGGCGGGCGGATCACGAGGTCAGGAGATTCGAGACCACGGTGAAACCACCGTCTTACTAAAAAATAACAAAAAATTGGCCGGGCGTGGGTGGCGGGCGCCTGTAGTCCCAGCTAATCGGAGAGGCTGAGGCAGGAGAATGGCGTGAACCCGGGAGGTGGAGGCTTGCAGTGAGCCGAGATCGCGCCACTGCACTCCAGCCTGGGCGACAGAGCGAGACTCGTCTCAAAAAAAAAAAAAAAAAAAAAAAAAAAGGAAGGAGAATTTTTCAGGAATAATCATAAAAAAAAATGATCATCAGACTGAAAGTCCAGAGCCTGAGAAATGAAAACATATTTTTAAGCATTGGTGTTGACCATGCAGAGACAAACTTTGTTAATTCAGGAGCAATACAAAAGGCACCTTGAATCTATAAAGCTTGAAAAAAGTTAAAAATTGTATTTCGGTGGAATTAAAGCTTTAAGTCATCTGTCACTATTTAAATCAATGCAGCAATTCTGACTCCTGTGCTGGATTCCTCTTATGATATTTTGCACCTATCAGGACAGATTAGGTGCTGGTCACGCTGGATATTTTGTGTTGCTGAATTATTTTGAGTTTCTAAAATGGTAAAGTGCAGAATACTTCATTGTCTTTTACTGTGCCTTTTTAGCCTTTTATAAAAAGGTATTATAAAAAGGTATTTAAATTCGTTGATAAAAAAACCAATATTTGAAGCTGGTTGATTACCAACAAAAAAGTTTCACTCTCTTATATTAGGTGCCTCAGGGGATACAACTTTTCAAGGTTCCAGCTTCATAGAGAAAAACTGATTCACAATGTTTTATTCCTTTCTAAAGCTAAATTATTTAAAATGTAGGTTGAAAGATTGATTTGGATTGATTGGGAACTTACACTAAAGATACGGTTCCAGGCAGACCTAGCTTAGAGACCTCCAGGCAGACCTTCCTCTATGTCTTTCAAGTGATGTTTCATTTCATTACTGTTACTGGGTGCCAAGTGTCATTCATTTGGAAGATGAACTTACTCCCGTCTATTGAATGTTATTCGTATCATAATTATGTAATTTCTACCAAACATTGGAAGGCTATTTTAAAAAAAAATCAACGTAGAGATTCATTCTTTTATTAATTCAACTACAAAAAAATTAGTGTAATGATCAGAATTTAAAATGTACAATTCTTTTTCTTCTGTAAGTATGTATTGCTATGATAAATAAAAAATGGCAGGACCATTATTTTTATTAAAATATCTACTGTGTCTATTCTTAAACATTAATCTTGGTTACTTTTCTACTCAAACTTAATAATGCTTTTTAAATTTTCATCATTGAGCAACATCTATCACAAAGGTGTACATTCATTTAGGCCAGTGGTTCTCAAACTGGGGGTAATTTTGTCTCCCAGCAGACATTGGCAATGTCTAGACACATTTTGGGTGTCTAGACAGGGCTCGGGTGTGCTAGTGGCCTGAGATCTAGAAACAGGTCAGGGATGCTGTTCAGCATTCTACAGTGCACAAGACAGCCCCTTGCAACAAAGAATTATCCTGTCCAAAATGGCAATAGTGCCAAGGCTTAGAAACTCTGATTTGGCCAACATAATACTGAGCACTATGGAATTATTATTCGTTCTGCTAGCAAGAGGCTTCACTGAAATTTAAAAGGTAAGATGTAGATAGATTCTTCCCCCTGCTAAATCCATACTAAGTTTTGAATGGCTGTAGCTGTCATGCATACCCATATGTCATGAGCATATTAATTTTTTTTATTTTTTGCAAGAACATGTACAGGACAGAACACAGTGTTACTGATGAAACCTCTGATGCCTCTCTGTTTGCTGAGTGACGTTCGAGATGATTGAGGGAACCCAGATCAGTTGAGAAGATTTACCTTCATCATTTAGATTATCTTTATTGAAATAAGACAAAATATTACAGAGGGACACTCATGTCTGAGATCCTTGAAGCTAATAGTTATGCTTTTGTATTATTACTAGAAAATCATGTGGTATTTTAATCCTAAGATTTCAGCGAAGACAGTGCATGGATCTTAAGGCTAATCATTGCCACCAAAATAGCCATGTAAGAAGCCCATGGCCGGGCGCGGTGGCTCAAGCCTGTAATCCCAGCACTTTGGGAGGACGAGGCGGGCGGATCACAAGGTCAGGAGATCGAGACCATCCTGGCTAACATGGTGAAACCCCGTCTCTACTAAAAATACAAAAAAATTAGCCGGGCGTGATGGCGGGCGCCTGTAGTCCCAGCTACGCGGGAGGCTGAGGCAGGAGAATGGCGTGAACCCGGGAGGCAGAGCTTGCAGTGAGCCGAGATCATGCCACTGCACTCCAGCCTGGGCGACAGAGCAAGACTCCATCTCAAAAAAAAAAAAAAAAAAAAAAAAAAAAAGCCCAATGAAGGAGAATCACAGGGGTGGTATTAATCTAGGTGAACTGGATTATGG
>NW_022096776.1:0-6107 GCF_006542625.1 Nomascus leucogenys
AGTTGAATGCACAGAACAGAAAGAAGTTTCACAGAATGCTTCTGTGTAGTTTTTATTTGAAGATACTCTTTTTCCCTACAGGCCCCTTAGCGCTCCTAATGTCACTTGCAGTTTCTACAGAAAGAGTGTTTCAGAACTGCTCAATCAAAAGTAAGCTTCAACTCTGTTAGTTGAATGGACACAGAACAGAAAGAAGTTTCACAGAATGCTTCTGTGTAGTTTTTTTGAAGATATCCCTTTTTCCACTATAGGCTCTTAGCGCTCGAAATGTCAACTTGCAGTTTCTACAGAAAGAGTGTTTCAGAACTGCTCAATCAAAAGTAAGCTTCAACTCTGTTAGTTGAATGCACAGAACAGAAAGAAGTTTCACAGAATGCTTCTGTGTAGTTTTTATTTGAAGATATTCCTTTTTCCACTATAGGCCACTTAGCACTCTGAATGTCCAGTTGCAGTTTCTACAGAAAGTGTTTCAGAACTGCTCAATCAAAAGTAAGCTTCAACTCTGTTAGTTGAATGGACAGAACAGAAAGAGTTTCACAGAATGCTTCTGTGTAGTTTTTATTTGAGATACCCTTTTCCACTATGGCCCTTAGCGTCAGAATGTCCACTTGCAGTTTCTACAGAAAGAGTGTTTCAGAACTGCTCAATCAAAAGTAAGCTTCAACTCTGTTAGTTGAATGCACAGAAAGAAAAGAAGTTTCACAGAATGCTTCTGTGTAGTTTTTATTAGATATATTCTTTTTCCACAGTAGGCCCTTAGCGAGATGTCACTTGCAGTTTCTACAGAAAGGGTGTTTCAGAACTGCTCAATCAAAAGTAAGCTTCAACTCTGTTAGTTGAATGCACAGAACAGAAAGAAGTTTCACAGAATGCTTCTGTGTAGTTTTTATTTGAATATTCTTTTTCCACTATAGCCCTTAGTGCTCGAATGTCCACTTGCAGTTTCTACAGAAAGGTGTTTCAGAACTGCTCAATCAAAAGTAAGCTTCAATCTTTAGTTGAATGCACAGAACAGAAAGAAGTTTCACAGAATGCTTCTGTGTAGTTTTTATTTGAAGATATCCTTTTTCCACTATAGGCCCTTAGCGCTCCGAATGTCACTTGCAGTTTCTACAGAAAGAGTTTCAGAACTGCTCAATCAAAAGTAAGCTTCAACTCTGTTAGTTGAATGCACAGAACAGAAAGAAGTTTCACAGAATGCTTCTGTGTAGTTTTTATTTGAATATTCTTTTTCCACTATAGGCCCTTAGCGCTCGAATGTCCACTTGCAGTTTCTACAGAAAGAGTGTTTCAGAACTGCTCAATCAAAAGTAAGCTTCAACTCTGTTAGTTGAATGCACAGAACAGAAAGAAGTTTCACAGAATGCTTCTGTGTAGTTTTTTTTTGAAGATATCCTTTTTCCACTTAGGCCTTAGCGCTCGAATGTCAACTTGCAGTTTCTACAGAAAGATGTTTCAGAACTGCTCAATCAAAAGTAAGCTTCAACTCTGTTAGTTGAATGCACAGAACAGAAAGAAGTTTCACAGAATGCTTCTGTGTAGTTTTTATTTGAAGATATCCCTTTTTCCACTATAGGCCCCTTAGCGCTCAATGTCAACTTGCAGTTTCTACAGAAAGAGTGTTTCAGAAACTGCTCAATCAAAAGTAAGCTTCAACTCTGTTAGTTGAATGGACAGAACAGAAAGAAGTTTCACAGAATGCTTCTGTGTAGTTTTTATTTGAAGATATCCTTTTTCCACTATAGGCCATTAGCGCTCGAATGTCAACTTGCAGTTTCTACAGAAAGAGAGTTTCAGAACTGCTCAATCAAAAGTAAGCTTCAACTCTGTTAGTTGAATGGACAGAACAGAAAGAAGTTTCACAGAATGCTTCTGTGTAGTTTTTATTTGAAGATATAATTTTTACCACTATAGGCCCTTAGCGTCAGAATGTCCACTTGCAGTTTCTACAGAAAGAGTTTTCAGAACTGCTCAATCAAAAGTAAGCTTCACTCTGTTAGTTGAATGCACAGAACAGAAAAAGTTTCACAGAATGCTTCTGTGTAGTTTTTATTTGAGATATCCTTTTTCCACTAGGCCCTTAGCGTCAGAATGTCCACTTGCAGTTTCTACAGAAAGAGTGTTTCAGAACTGCTCAATCAAAAGTAAGCTTCAACTCTGTTAGTTGAATGCACAGAACAGAAAGAAGTTTCACAGAATGCTTCTGTGTAGTTTTTATTGGAGATATCTTTTTCACTGTAGGCCCTTAGCGCTCAGAATGTCACTTGCAGTTTCTACAGAAAGGTGTTTCAGAACTGCTCAATCAAAAGTAAGCTTCAACTCTGTTAGTTGAATGCACAGAACAGAAAGAAGTTTCACAATGCTTCTGTTAGTTTTTATTTGAGATATTCTTTTTCCACTATAGGCCCTTAGCGCTCTGAATGTCCACTTGCAGTTTCTACAGAAAGGTGTTTCAGAACTGCTCAATCAAAAGTAAGCTTCAACTCTGTTAGTTGAATGCACAGAACAGAAAGAGTTTCACAGAATGCTTCTGTGTAGTTTTTATTTGAAGATATTTTTTCCACTATAGGCCCTTAGCGCTCGAATACCACTGCAGTTTCTACAGAAAGAGTGTTTCAGAACTGCTCAATCAAAAGTAAGCTTCAACTCTGTTAGTTGAATGCACAGAACAGAAAGAGTTTCACAGAATGCTTCTGTGTAGTTTTTATTGAGATATCTTTTTCCACTATAGGCCTTAGCGCTCAAATGTCAACTTGCAGTTTCCAGAAAGATGTTTCAGAACTGCTCAATCAAAAGTAAGTTCAATCTGTTAGTTGAATGCACAGAACAGAAAGAAGTTTCACAGAATGCTTCTGTGTAGTTTTTATTTGAAGATACTCCTTTTTCCACTATAGGCCCTTAGCACTCTAATGTCCAACTTGCAGTTTCTACAGAAAGAGTGTTTCAGAACTGCTCAATCAAAAGTAAGCTTCAACTCTGTTAGTTGAATGCACAGAACAGAAAGAAGTTTCACAGAATGCTTCTGTATAGTTTTTATTTGAAGATATCCTTTTTCCACTATAGGCCTTAGCGCTCGAATGTCAACTTGCAGTTTCTACAGAAAGAGTGTTTCAGAATGCTCAATCAAAAGTAAGCTTCAACTCTGTTAGTTGAATGGACAGAACAGAAAGAAGTTTCAGAATGCTTTGTGTAGTTTTTATTTGAAGATATTCCTTTTTCCACTATAGGCCCTTAGCACTCCGAATGTCCTTGCAGTTTCTACAGAAAGTGTTTCAGAACTGCTCAATCAAAAGTAAGCTTCAACTCTGTTAGTTGAATGACAGAACAGAAAGAAGTTTCACAGAATGCTTCTGTGTAGTTTTTATTTGAGATACCTTTTTCCACTATAGGCCAGCGCTCAGAATGTCCACTTGCAGTTTCTACAGAAAGAGTGTTTCAGAACTGCTCAATCAAAAGTAAGCTTCACTCTGTTAGTTGAATGCACAGAAGAAAGAGTTTCGCAGAATGCTTCTGTGTAGTTTTATTTGGAGATATTCTTTTTCCACAGTAGGCCCCTTAGCGCTCAGAATGTACTTGCAGTTTCTACAGAAAGAGTGTTTCAGAACTGCTCAATCAAAAGTAAGTTTCAACTCTGTTAGTTGAATGCACAGAACAGAAAGAAGTTTCACAGAATGCTTCTGTATAGTTTTTTATTTGATATATCTTTTTCCACTATAGGCCTTAGCGCTCAATGTCACTTGCAGTTTCTACAGAAAGGGTGTTTCAGAACTGCTCAATCAAAAGTAAGCTTCAACTCTTTAGTTGAATGCACAGAACAGAAAGAAGTTTCACAGAATGCTTCTGTGTAGTTTTTATTTGAAGATATCCTTTTTCCACTATAGGCCCCTTAGCGCTCCGAATGTCCACTTGCAGTTTCTACAGAAAGAGTGTTTCAGAACTGCTCAATCAAAAGTAAGCTTCAACTCTGTTAGTTGAATGGACAGAACAGAAAAGAGTTTCACAGAATGCTTCTGTGTAGTTTTTATTTGAAGATATTTTTTTCCACTATAGGCCCTTAGCGCTCCGAATGTCACTTGCAGTTTCTACAGAAAGGTGTTTCAGAACTCTCAATCAAAAGTAAGCTTCAACTCTGTTAGTGAATGCACAGAACAGAAAGAAGTTTCACAGAATGCTTCTGTGTAGTTTTTATTTGGATATACTTTTTTCCACTATAGGCCTTAGGCTCGAATGTCACTTGCAGTTTCCACGGAAAGATGTTTCAGAACTGCTCAATCAAAAGTAAGATTCAATCTGTTAGTTGAATGCACAGAACAGAAAGAAGTTTCGCAGAATGCTTCTGTGTAGTTTTTATTTGAAGATATCCTTTTTCCCCTACAGGCCCCTTAGCGCTCCTAATTCAACTGCAGTTTCTACAGAAAGAGTGTTTCAGAACTGCTCAATCAAAAGCAAGCTTCAACTCTGTTAGTTGAATGGACAGAACAGAAAGAAGTTTCACAGAATGCTTCTGTGTAGTTTTATTTGAAGATATCCTTTTTCCACTATAGGCTCCTTAGCGCTCGAATGTCAACTTGCAGTTTCTACAGAAAGAGTGTTTCAGAACTGCTCAATCAAAAGTAAGCTTCAACTCTTTAGTTGAATGGACAGAACAGAAAGAAGTTTCACTGAATGCTTCCGTGTAGTTTTTATTTGAAGATATTCCTTTTTCCACTATAGGCCCTTAGCACTCGAATGTCCACTTGCAGTTTCTACAGAAAGTGTTTCAGAAACTGCTCAATCAAAAGTAAGATTCACTCTGATAGTTGAATGGACAGAACAGAAAGAGTTTCACAGAATGCTTCTGTGTAGTTTTTATTTGAAGATACCCTTTTTCCACTATAGGCCCTTAGCGTCGAATGTCCACTTGCAGTTTCTACAGAAAGAGTTTTCAGAACTGCTCAATCAAAAGTAAGCTTCAACTCTGTTAGTTTGAATGCACAGAAAGAAAGAAGTTTCAGAATGCTTCTGTGTAGTTTTTATTTGAAGATATCTTTTTTCACTAGGCCCTTAGCGCTCGAATGTCACTTGCAGTTTCTACAGAAAGGGTGTTTCAGAACTGCTCAATCAAAAGTAAGCTTCAACTCTGTTGGTTGAATGCACAGAACAGAAAGAAGTTTCACACAATGCTTCTGTGTAGTTTTATTTGAGATATTACTTTTTCCACTATAGGCCCCTTAGGCTCTGAATGTCCACTGCAGTTTCTACAGAAAGGGTGTTTCAGAACTTCTCAATCAAAAGGAAGCTTCAACTCTTTAGTTGAATGCACAGAACAGAAAGAATTTCACAGAATGCTTCTGTGTAGTTTTTATTTGAAGATATTAATTTTCCACTATAGGCCCTTAGCGCTCCGAATGTCCACTACAGTTTCTACAGAAAGAGTGTTTCAGAAATGCTCATCAAAAGTAAGCTTCAACTCTGTTAGTTGAATGCACAGAACAGAAAGAAGTTTCACAGAATGCTTCTGTGTAGTTTTTATTTGAAGATATCCCTTTTTCCACTATAGGCCCCTTAGCGCTCAATGTCAACTTGCAGTTTCCAGAAAGAGTGTTTCAGAACTGCTCAATCAAAAGTAAGCTTCAACTCTGTTAGTTGAATGCACAGAACAGAAAGAAGTTTCACAGAATGCTTCTGTGTAGTTTTTTTGAAGATACTCCTTTTTCCACTAAGGCCTTAGCGCTCCTAAATTCCACTTGCAGTTTCTACAGAAAGAGTGTTTCAGAACTGCTCAATCAAAAGGAAGCTTTCAAACTCTGTTAGTTGAATGCACAGAACAGAAAGAAGTTTCACAGAATGCTTCTGTGTAGTTTTTATTTGAAGATATCCCTTTTTCCATATAGGCCTTTAGCGCTCGAAATGTCAACTTGCAGTTCTACAGAAAGAGTGTTTCAGAATGCTCAATCAAAAGTAAGCTTCAACTCTGTTAGTTGAATGGACAGAACAGAAAGAAGTTTCACAGAATGCTTCCGTGTAGTTTTTATTTGAAGATATTCCTTTTTCCATATAGGCCACTTAGCACTCTGAATGTCCAGTTGCAGTTTCTACAGAAAGTGTTTTTCAGAACTGCTCAATCA
>NW_022096777.1:0-2932 GCF_006542625.1 Nomascus leucogenys
CGCTAAGGGCCTATAGTGGAAAAGGAATCTTCAAATAAAAACTACACAGAAGCATTCTGTGAAACTTCTTTCTGTTCTGTGCATTCAACTAACAGAGTTGAAGCTTACTTTTGATTGAGCAGTTCTGAAACACTCTTTCTGTAGAAACTGCAAGTGACATTCTGAACGCTAAGGGCCTATAGTGGAAAAAGGAATATCTTCAAATAAAAACTACACAGAAGCATTCTGTGAAACTTCTTTCTGTTCTGTGCATTCAACTAACAGAGTTGAAGCTTACTTTTGATTGAGCAGTTCTGAAACACTCTTTCTGTAGAAACTGCAAGTTGACATTCTAGCGCTAAGGGCCTATAGTGGAAAAAGGAATATCTTCAAATAAAAACTACACAGAAGCATTCTGTGAAACTTCTTTCTGTTCTGTGCATTCAACTAACAGAGTTGAAGCTTACTTTTGATTGAGCAGTTCTGAAACACTCTTTCTGTAGAAACTGCAAGTGACATTCTGAACGCTAAGGGCCTATAGAGGAAAAAGGATATCTTCAAATAAAAACTACACAGAAGCATTCTGTGAAACTTCTTTCTGTTCTGTGCATTCAACTAACAGAGTTGAAGCTTACTTTTGATTGAGCAGTTCTGAAACACTCTTTCTGTAGAAACTGCAAGTGGACATTCTGAGCTAAGGGCCTAAGTGGAAAAAGGAATATCTTCAAATAAAAACTACACAGAAGCATTCTGTGAAACTTCTTTCTGTTCTGTGCATTCAACTAACAGAGTTGAAGCTTACTTTTATTGAGCAGTTCTGAAACACTCTTTCTGTAGAAACTGCAAGTGCATTCTAGCGCTAAGGGCCTAAGTGGAAAAAGGAATATCTTCAAATAAAAACTACACAGAAGCATTCTGTGAAACTTCTTCTGTTCTGTGCATTCAACTAACAGAGTTGAAGCTTACTTTTGATTGAGCAGTTCTGAAACACTCTTTCTGTAGAAACTGCAAGTGACATTCGACGCTAAGGGCCTAAGTGGAAAAAGGATATCTTCAAATAAAAACTACACAGAAGCATTCTGTGAAACTTCTTTCTGTTCTCTGCATTCAACTAACAGAGTTGAAGCTTACTTTTGATTGAGCAGTTCTGAAACACTCTTTCTGTAGAAACTGCAAGTGACATTCTGCGCTAAGGGCCTAAGTGGAAAAAGGAATCTTCAAATAAAAACTACACAGAAGCATTCTGTGAAACTTCTTTCTGTTCTGTGCATTCAACTAACAGAGTTGAAGCTTACTTTTGATTGAGCAGTTCTGAAACACTCTTTCTGTAGAAACTGCAAGTGACATTCTGAACGCTAAGGGCCTATAGTGGAAAAAGGAATATCTTCAAATAAAAACTACACAGAAGCATTCTGTGAAACTTCTTTCTGTTCTGTGCATTCAACTAACAGAGTTGAAGCTTACTTTTGATTGAGCAGTTCTGAAACACTCTTTCTGTAGAAACTGCAAGTGACATTCGAACGCTAAGGGCCTATAGTGGAAAAAGGAATCTTCAAATAAAACTACACAGAAGCATTCTGTGAAACTTCTTTCTGTTCTGTGCATTCAACTAACAGAGTTGAAGCTTACTTTTGATTGAGCAGTTCTGAAACACTCTTTCTGTAGAAACTGCAAGTGACATTCTAGCGCTAAGGGCCTATAGTGGAAAAAGGAATATCTTCAAATAAAAACTACACAGAAGCATTCTGTGAAACTTCTTTCTGTTCTGTGCATTCAACTAACAGAGTTGAAGCTTACTTTTGATTGAGCAGTTCTGAAACACCTTTCTGTAGAAACTGCAAGTGACATTCTGACGCTAAGGGTATAGTGGAAAAAGGATATCTTCAAATAAAAACTACACAGAAGCATTCTGTGAAACTTCTTTCTGTTCTGTGCATTCAACTAACAGAGTTGAAGCTTACTTTTGATTGAGCAGTTCTGAAACACTCTTTCTGTAGAAACTGCAAGTGGACATTCTGAGCTAAGGGCCTAAGTGGAAAAAGGAATATCTTCAAATAAAAACTACACAGAAGCATTCTGTGAAACTTCTTTCTGTTCTGTGCATTCAACTAACAGAGTTGAAGCTTACTTTTGATTGAGCAGTTCTGAAACACTCTTTCTGTAGAAACTGCAAGTTGACATTCAGCGCTAAGGGCCTAAGTGGAAAAAGGAATCTTCAAATAAAAACTACACAGAAGCATTCTGTGAAACTTCTTTCTGTTCTGTGCATTCAACTAACAGAGTTGAAGCTTACTTTTGATTGAGCAGTTCTGAAACACTCTTTCTGTAGAAACTGCAAGTGACATTCTGACGCTAAGGGCCTAGTGGAAAAAGGAATATTCAAATAAAAACTACACAGAAGCATTCTGTGAAACTTCTTTCTGTTCTCTGCATTCAACTAACAGAGTTGAAGCTTACTTTTGATTGAGCAGTTCTGAAACACTCTTTCTGTAGAAACTGCAAGTGACATTCTAGCGCTAAGGGCCTATAGTGGAAAAAGGAATCTTCAAATAAAAACTACACAGAAGCATTCTGTGAAACTTCTTTCTGTTCTGTGCATTCAACTAACAGAGTTGAAGCTTACTTTTGATTGAGCAGTTCTGAAACACTCTTTCTGTAGAAACTGCAAGTGACATTCTGAACGCTAAGGGCCTATAGTGGAAAAAGGAGTATATTCAAATAAAAACTACACAGAAGCATTCTGTGAAACTTCTTTCTGTTCTGTGCATTCAACTAACAGAGTTGAAGCTTACTTTTGATTGAGCAGTTCTGAAACACTCTTTCTGTAGAAACTGCAAGTGACATTCTCAGCGCTAAGGGCCTATAGTGGAAAAAGGATATCTTCAAATAAAAAGAAGCATTCTGTGAAACTTCTTTCTGTTCTGTGCATTCAACTAACAGAGTTGAACCTTAC
>NW_022096778.1:0-51366 GCF_006542625.1 Nomascus leucogenys
GGGTTGGCAAACTGCAATGTGGAGCCAATTCAGCCTGCGACTTGTGTTTATAAACCAAATCTTATTGGAAAACGGCCATGCTTATCTATCCATGCTGCTTTTGTGTTACAATGGCAGAGGTGAGTAGTTGTGTCATTGAGCATATAATGTGCAAAGCTGAAATTACTGGCTATCTGGGTCTATACAGAAAAAACTTTCCTGACGCTTGAGATCAAGGGTCCAATCCATACTATATTTTTCAGCTTTTGTAGTAAAATTAAGTAAATTGCCCTTTATAAAAAGTGTTTTCAAGGAGCTCACTGTCTAGCAGAGGAGATGAAATACCCAAAATATGTGTAAATTCTTTCCAAATTGCTATTTCTTCTTACGTGAAATCTGATTTTTAAAAACTTCACTTCTCATTATTTTTTATTTTCCTGCACAGTAGATTGGGATCTAGGCTTAAATCTAGTTCCTATTCAGTCTGTGTCACCATACCTTGCATCAGTGTATCACATATTTGTTAATTTGTTTATTATCTGTCTTCCTCTATCACAACGCAAGCTTCACAAAAGAAAAACTTTACATTTCTTATTCACATCCCTAGGGCCTAAAATAGCAACCTGAAATATACTGGATGCACAAAAAATTATGTGTTTTATGGAATCTAAGAAGCCATCAGTTGTAAGCTGTACCATTGTTTTATATACCACTAGGAAAGAAAAAGCACTGGCAATTAATCTGTAACACATGCTGAGTCTCCTTGATTGAAAAATACATCCTTGTTCCAGAATTGTTAAAATGTGAAACAATATGCACCTTAAAACCAATGAAGAAGGAGAATTGTCCAGTAGGTGGGAGAAGTGGTGATCTTATAATGATTTTCAAGGCTTAGCTAACATTTCATCTCAGACCAAATCACAAACATTTATTGAGTAATTGCTTTATGCAATATTCTGGCCTGGTGCTTCCTCCAAATCATCCCTTACCATAGCACCTTGGGGAACTCCTTGGTGCACATCCCCCAAGCTATAGAGACTCAGAGTCTGATGGGCCAATTTAGGACTTAATTAATACTCCTTTTATTGCTCACCATTGTTTCTAATGACATAGTCTTTTCTCCACAACTAATTTATAAGCCCCTTGAGCACACAAACTGGTTTTTTAAAAAATGATGTATTTTTCACAGTGCTTTCACTTTCTATTACCCAGGGAGCACTGGCAATATAAGGGCTCGTGGGATTGAATCTTAAGTACAGAGAAAACCTAAGAATGCTTTTAGATAGACAGATAAGAGACCAGTAGAGAAGCACAGATTGAAGGTATGTGTGAGAAACGTTATGCAAGGAAAAGATAATTGATGACATACACTTCCAGAGGGT
Organism: Nomascus leucogenys; assembly: GCF_006542625.1. Lineage (NCBI taxonomy): Eukaryota > Metazoa > Chordata > Mammalia > Primates > Hylobatidae > Nomascus > Nomascus leucogenys. Next base: position 1,362 of record NW_022096778.1, read on the forward strand.
GCTGGTGAGATTGATTCAAAAGCACAGGGCTAGGGCACTGAGTAAGGAGAAAGAAGTTGCAGATAAAGGATAAATGAACAGGAATAAGAAAGGCCTTCATCATTTAAGAATCTGAAAGAGACAAAAAGGTAAGGAAGGGACTAAATGGGAAGAAAGGGAGAAAAACAAACCTTTTCTAATCTCATTAGCTTCACTCTTCCAATGTCCTCCTCACCTCTTCTCAAGGCTCCAGAGAATTCGTCTCCAAATGAAGCCTATTCTCTCTTCTTTCCTGTTAATTACTGCCTCCTCTTCTCCCCTTCTTCTTACTACTTTCCCTCCTTAGGCCTACTTGCAATCTTCTTTCTTCATCAATTCAAGGCTTTCAATTGGTCTTTCTTAGTAAGACATCTCTTTCTAGATTTAGACATATTTTAGGAATTATGAGGACAGAAAAGCAATGCAGGGGAATATGAGGAAGAAGAAGCCTGTAATTTATGAATCTTTTTTTTTCTTTTTTTACGTCTCCTAGGATCTTTACCTAGACCTTTCATTTAATCACAGAACCTTACTTTAAAATTTTGGATACCCGTCCAAGGGCTCACTAACAAAGCTATCGCATGAATTCCAGTCTCTCTGGTTTCAGAACCCATATACTATGCTGACATTTTTATTTTTATAACATCATGTTGCCTTTCTATAGAGGTATTTCCTTCTAATTATGAAAGGTTTGTGCTTATGTATATTCTTGTGTTTTAATACCTAGTTTTCATTACTTGAGAGCTTTTGGCAAGATTTAGTACTTTTTAACATATTTAATTGCACAAGTAATACAGGTCCACAGGAAAAACAATTCAACAATCATGATAGGCAAAATGAAGAAAATGAAAAATTATCCCAGCATCCTTTGTGCCATGGCTTTCAAAATCAGTAAGATGAAAACCAATCCTCCTTCATTACAAAGTATTTTGAATAAGAATATAAGCTTAAGTGCTTATTCAGCAATAGATAGACATGGACTAATAGCTCAATGGCCTAACATTTCATCCCTGGACCAAAGCATTAGTTTTTAGGCCTTCTTGTGTGGGATCTGTGGATTGTTTTATTTTCTTTCCTAATGAGCAATTCGACTAAAGGATCAGGTTTAATTATAACTAGAGTCCCTTTCTGTTTGTACATCACTGCAGACCTAATTGTAGGCTGGCATCCCTGCTGCGGCCTGAGTGGTCATTAGCTTGCTGATAATGAACTATGCTTGTCAACATGGCCTCATTAACCATTGTTTTTTTTTCAGCAACATGGTTGTAAGGGTTTGAACTTGTGATTGAGGATGTGCTGGACTCATCGTGCTGAGAGAAACTTGTCCAGTTACGTGGTTAGAACCAAAGACTTTTGGCTCAGACAAGTGATGCCATCCAAGGATAACTGGATCTATGCTGCAGCCTCAGGAATGTGACATGTCAGGAAGAACCCTGACCTGAGAGTTAGAGAGTGAGATTCTTATCCCAGCTCTGTAGCTGTGTAGCCCTGTGACTTGGGCTAATTGTATCACTTTCTGTCCTCCAGTTTTCTCACCTGAAAATAAGAAGGTTCTACTCAATGATTGGTGAGATAACTTTTGTCAGTAAAAATAATTTTGCATGATGCTTGTGCAAACATTTTTTTCCTTTTTCTATCAGTGATTTTATCTTCTTAGGTTATACACTAGAGGGCAGTGGTACATTAATATTATAAACTATGAATACACTTGGTACTGCACTCAGCTGAAAGTCATAGACATTTGAATTAGGAAGGGACCTTATCTATTTCTCATTCAAAATATAGGAAGCTGTTCTGTAGTGTCCCCAACAGATATTCTTCATGACCCTGTTGAATATTCCTAGTGTTGAGAACTTCGCTACTTCGCAAGGCAGCTTTTTTTTCTTGTTAGTTCTAGTTATTAGAAAGTTATTTCTTCAATTAGTGGAAAACCTGCTTTCCTATAACTTTTATCGCTGGTCTTGCAACATGGCAGAAAACTGTATCGCCTTCTTGTAATGGCATTTCACATAATTTATAGAGTCGTATTACTGAATAACTATATTTACCATTTATTGATAATTAGTAATTGTAAATTGTAATTTATTGAGTATCAACTATGTATCAGCATTGTACCAGGCATCTTATTTACATTATTTTATTTAATTCTCACAATAAGCTCTGAGGGAAGTTTCATCTTTATTTATCTGTATTTTACAAAGGCTCAGATCAAAACCATATAACTGGTAAGCCATGTAGGTGGGATTTGAACCTAAGTCTGATGAAAACCCCCTGCCATTGCTCACAAAACACCTCCTTTTATAGAGGTGAAGACATAAGACCCAGAGAAGGGAAGCAACCTGCTTGAGATTCACACAGTAAATAGGAATAGAGTAGGAACCAGATTCTAGATCTTTGGAGAACACATTCAGTTTTTCTTTGCCCTACAGCAAAGACCATTGTTATTTACTTCCCCAATCCTCTTTTCTATATGTTAAATGTTCCTGTTTCCCCTCATTTTTATTCCGATGGTTTCTTTGCTGTCCTGTCATGTCCTCTGAGTGTGCTCTTAATTTGCTGCATCCTTTCTTTCTTTTTTTTTTTTTTTTTTAGACAGAGTCTCACTCTGTCACCCAAGATGGAGTGCAGGGGTGCGATCTTGGCTTATTGCAGCCTTGACCTCCCAGACTAAGGTGATTCTCCCACCTCAGCCTCTCAGGTAGCTGGGACCACAGGTGCACTCCACCACGCCTGACTAATTTGTTGTTGCTGTTGTTTGAGACAGAGTCTCACTCTGTTACCAGGCTGGAGTGAAGTGCCAAAATCTTGGCTCACTGCAATCTCTGCCTCCAGAGTTCAAGTGAGTCTCCTGCCTCAGCCTCCCAAGTAGCTGGGACTATAGGCATGCCACCACGCCCAGCTAATTTTCGTATTTTTTGTAGAGATGGAGTTTTGCCGTGTTGCCCAGGCTGGTTTAAAATTCTTGAGCTCAAGCGATCCACCTACCTCAGCCTCCCAAAGTGCTGGGATTAAAGGCATAAGCCCTTCTTTCTAAATTATAAAACTTAGAATTCAAAACAGTGCTCTGTTTGAGCAGGAGAGAAGTCACTGAGTGTATTTCCTGTCATTTGGACTTAATTTTCTATTAACATTGTCTAAGGTTGCACTAATATTTTAATATAGTGTTGGCTTATTTCAAGTATAAGGTCAAACATACTTCTTGTTCCTTTTAGTTTTATTTTTATGAAATATAAGAACAAGACAGAGTGGTCCTGTTATGTTCCTATTGGTAGAAAAAAACTCCTCCCTATCTGATGAAGAGTCTTTCTGAATTGATAATAACCTAGAGTAAATTTCTGGGTTCTTAAGATATTCAAGGCATATGAACATGAAAATACTTGCATTTCTGGGATGATGATTGGATTCATTTTATATGTCAACATCCATGGTTGTTTTTGCTTTCCTATCAGAAATGCATGCTTTGCTGTGTGTTGTAGACATTCACTGCTGTTTCCTTCCTGCCTATTATCTTCTGTCATAGCATGACTTTGACGTCCTTTTAAAAAAGGCTACGTGCAGCCCAAGAGGAGCTGTTGATCAAAGGGGCCCTGTCCTTGTCTAGCCCAGATTTGGGCATACGAAGCAATGCTCTTTGCCCCAGGACTAGAAATCCTGAATCTAGTGGTATGGGATGGAGAATTAGCAGTGACTGATTCATCCTGGTAACACAATGCCTGACTTTTCAATATTTCCTTTGATCTGTGAGCCAATAATTTTTAAATATATATATGCATATATATCTAATTTTAAAAGTTAGAATCAGTTTCTGATGATTGCAGCCGAAGCAATCCTCACTCATACATTAATCTTTGGGATATATTTACTTTTTTTGAAATAGCCTTATCAGAAATTTCTACCTTTTCATGACATAGCAGAATAGCTCATCTATCAACACAGTTTGTTAATCTAGTGTATCTATTACAGAAACTTTTCAAACAATTTTTGGGATGACAGTTTTTTAAACTATGTTTTCCACATCTAATACAATAGATTTGTTCTGAAAAACTAGTGAGAAGTGAAATTTCATAAACTGACTTTCCTAAGGGCAATTGCCGGTCAAAAAAAAAAAAAAACAACGTTGACATCCAGTGTTGAATCATTTTGAATGAGGCATCTCTTTCATGTGGGAAAATTCCAAATTCATTTATAGTTTTATTCCTGACTTTCTGAGCTTCAGATTCACATTCTCGACTTTTTGCAGGAAATATTCATTGGATTTTTAAAAGGCATATACAGTTCCATGTGACATCCTCAAACCAAATTATTTATCTCAAAGGTCAGTATTGAGAATATCATTTGCTACATTATAAATCACCTCTTTGATGGTCCAAGGTGGAATTTTCTCCCTGTTTTCAGTACAGAGAAGAAATGAGCTTTTCCTAAGTCACTGACTTGCTCTGCTCTCACGGACCCTGTGGCTCTTCCAGAGTTGTGACTATTAATACAAAGACTCTTCGAGCCAAATCATGGCCTCTCTGGCCCACTTGTGGCTTCCACTTACTTTCTATCCCTGTTTTTCTCTGGCTTCATGGTTTTCTTTCTTTTAAACATTTTTATCTTGTTATTTTACCTTCCTGTATAGTATACATTTTTGGAAGCTTCTGTAAATCTTTTTTTTTTTTTTTTCCCCCACTGGATAGTAAAAACTAACCACATGGACTGGTGCCTTTTTTCCACCTGTCTTTTTCTGTTGTTTAAAATTCATCTCGTTGTTAAAGGCATCTTTAAGCTGCCTACCTCTGAGGCTTAAAACTTGGAGTCATTTAAAGTGCTCTCTATCCTTCGTTCTCTGTGTCTGGTTGTCCTATTCTCAGAAGTTGTTCAGTTGTACTTCCATAATATCTGTTGCAAACTGGAGAAAAAATGGAAAGGTGGTCATCTGTCTGGAAAATTAGGGGACAGAATTTGAAGATATGTAATGAACTCCATCCCTCAGATCACTGATCTTTTGGTAAAATGAGCTGCTTTCCCCCCAGTCTGTTCTATCTTTTACCTTCTTACTATGATTATTCTACTTGGATTAATTAATTATTCATTACCAGTCATCTGGATGACTAAAATTATTATATAATTGATTTTTTTTTTTGTCTTTAGACCAGTGATTCTCAAACTGGAGCATGCATCCATATTCCCTGAAGGACTTGTTAAAACACAGATTTCTGGGCCACACTTCCAGAGTTTCCGATTCAGGATATCTGGGGTGGGGCCCAAGGATGCGCATTTCTGGCATGTTCCTCAGTGCTGCTGGCTGCCCTGGGGACCACATTTTGAGAACCACTGCTCTAGACTGTCCTCTTCTCCGTGCTACACGCTGCTCCCAGGGTATAGTTCTTAGAGGAGTGCTACTTTTCTCAGAAGTTTTCATTGCCCTTGCATTGTTTATTGAATTTATTTTCACATGTCAAATGTCCTGCCTTGTATTCAAGACCCTGAATGATCCTAATGCAACTTGTCACTTTCATTTCCTTGTATTTTTCCCTAGTCTTGTAGTACTTTTTCTCTTCCTTTCCTAATCTCTGCTTATTGATGATCCACTCATTCTCTAGGGCTCTCCTCAAATCACATCTACTTCATGAAGCCTTGCCTGATATTGCCAGTTGCCCACTTAAAGTCAGCCTTCTTTTATTCTCTTACAGTGTTTTCAGCATTATGCCTTTAATTATAGTGTAGTTGTCTTCTCTCTTCTACTGAATTTAACAGACTCCAAAACAAGAAGCAGGGACCTCATGCCTTATACATGGAAGGTCTTTAATAAATTTGCTTGAATAGCTACTGTATAGAGGTTTTAGGGTAGGGACATAGAGGGTGAATGTTACTATAAAACAGTTGTAGAGTTTTCCTGAGATCACATTTTGTGCTAAAAATCATATCATTGCCCACTGTCAGTAATACAAGTGAAATATTTCACAAAACATACAATAAGAAATTAAGACTTAAAGACCCCACATTATCTCATCATACCATGAGATTTCAACTGAATAGTAATTTTTGTCTCATCTTGATTATTGCCAAAGTTTATTAATTAAATATTATGACCAGTTTATGGACCAAATTATATAGATGAAAGTCTGTCATAGGAGTACACCCTACACTTGCCAATTTGTAAATAATAAAATGTTCTCTTTATATGCAGAAAAGTGAATAACTATATTAAAATAGCCTGGCCACAAAACACTGTTTCTGGTGCATTAATAGGTGCTGTATGTATAAGGGGGTTTTCTATTATATCAAATACTTTTAGAAAATTCTAGATTAAACTATGTTAAATCTTATTGAAGACTCCTCAGAGTCCATATGTGCTAATATGTTGTAGGAATCTTTAGAAGGGGGCATATAATATTTACCACTTTTCAAAGTTCTTTTTTTTTTTGGTTTTAATTATTTTATTGTACATTTTTTTTTTCTTTTTGAGAGATGAGGTCTTGCTATGTTGCCCAGACTGGTCTCAAACTCCTGGCCTCAAGTGATCCTCTCACCTTGGCTTCCCAAAGTGCTGGAATTACAGGTGTGAACCACTGCAACCAGCCTATTTTATTTTATTTTATTTTAATTTGCAGAAAAGTTCATCATGATAACTTTCCTTACATCACATTTTGGGAAGTTAGGTACAAAACTGTGTTTGTTTGGAAAAGAGGCAATTGCCATTGCAATGACCTGAAACAGGCAGCACTGAGCCTTAGATGTGTACGTGCCTTCACCCATGATGAAAATGAATCTCATGGTAACAACCCTGGGTGCACAGTTAGTGGATTTCTTTCTTTCTTTTTTTTTTTTTTTTTTTGAGACGGAATCTCGCTCTGTTGCCCAGGCTGGAGTGCAGTGGCGTGATCTCGGCTCACTGCAAGTGTGTTGTTCCTGATGTCATTCCCTGCATTCCTTTGAGGGGTGGGGTTGTAGGAAGGTGGGTATGTGGATTGGTATTAATACAGTAATGCAATGTCTTTAGCCATTTCCTACTGGTTTTCTGGATTATCTGCTCTACACCTAGATTATCTACTCTACACCTCATCTCCTTCTATCTCTTTTCCCGACTGTCAAAAGAAGAAAAAATGCTTTTGCATACTTTGTGATCTTTGATTAAGAGGGCAGCAAGCAAATTCTAATCTCTTTGATCTCTTTACCTTTAACCAGTCTTTTTGGCAGCATTTTCTGAATCTGGTAGCATCTTCTCCCCTTTTAAATCTATAGGTTGAGTATCCCCTTATCCCAAAATGCTTGGGACCAGAAGTACTTCAGACTTCTGTTTTTTTTCAGAGTCTGAATACTTGCATATGTATAAATGTGATAGCTTGTGGATGGATCCACGTCTAAATACAAAATGTTCCTGTACACCTTATACACATACCTGACAGTAATTTTGTACAACATGTTAAACATTTGTGCATAAACAAAGTTTGACTGCATTTTTGGACTGCAACCTGTCACATGAGTGAGGTGTGGGATTAGCCCCTGTGGCATCAATGTTGGTGTTCAAAAAGCTTCAGGTTTTGGGAGCATTGTCGGACTTTTTTTTTTTTTTTGAGATGGAGTCTTGCACTGTCACCTCCAGGCTGGGGTGCAGTGGTACGATCTCAGCTCACTGCAACCTCTGCTCTCAGGTTCAAGCCATTCTCCTGTCTCAGTCTCGCTGAGTAGCTGGGATTATAGGTGTGCACCACCACACTTCGGTAATTTTTGTATTTTTAGTGAGACGGGCTTCACCATGTTGGCCAGGCTGGTCTCGAACTCCTGACCTCAAGTGATCTACCCACTTCGGCCTTTCAAAGTGCTAGGATTACAGGTGTGAGCCACCATGGGCTGGCCTGGAGTTTGGTTTTCAAATTAGGGACACTCAACTTGTACCAACGTCTTCTTTGATGTTGACTTGCTTCCAGTTTGGATCTGGAATTTACTTTAACCATTGTCTTAAAATGAAAATGTAGTGTGGTGAAATATTTTTGAACTATTTGTTGTCTGAGTTACCAGAAATGATACTATATCTCTTCCAGGAATATTGTCTCACAATTTTGCTAATTTATTATCCTATATCCCCTTGCCATTGCTGTACTTGACTCAGAGATCTTCTTTCTGAATCCTACAATCAATGTCGAGATGGCCACTACGATGTATCTGTTCCCCTTAATCATGGGGCTAAGGAGCATTTACGAAAGTCTTATAATTATTTCTTCTGACGTAGACACGAGGTCCTCTTTCATCCATGTTCCAACTGCTTTAATCTCTGTTGGGGGCAACACCACTTGCTTGCTGATTGATATTTGAAGCCCTAGGCATTAAATATCCATAGTGAACACTTCTTCTGGTTTGATGAAAAATGACCAAACATTCTTGAGCTCTGCTTGTAAATCCGTGTCCTAGCCATAGCCTGAGTTTTAAATTGGCTCAACTGGGGATTAAAAACTCCACGAGATTCTCATTTTCCTTTCAGGTTTTTGTAAGGTTCAAATGATCTAGTAAATGTGAAGCTACCTTGAGATCTCGTATACTTTCCCAATATCTGGGTCTCACTTAGCCTTATTTTTGGTCCTTACCTTGGGGTGCCTAACTTTGCAGCCTGACAAACTAACTTCAAAGTAGATCTGCCTCTTGCTCTGTTTCCTAACAATGGTAAAAGGTGGATGGCATCAAAATGATGGAAGATTTTCTATTTGAAACTGGAAGCAACAGTGAACCTGTCAAAGTGTGGCTAACGTGTCATTGTCTTCATGACACACAGACGGAAGAAGGAGATGCCAGTGACAAGCAAAGTAACTCCCCCCATGGCATGGGAAGAGCAGCATCTGCTGCTGTCCAGGAATATACTCTCACCGCTGCAGTCAAGGAAGGCCAAGGAAGTCACGGGGAAAACCAACCCATCCCGGAGACACTGAAGGCTCACTCCTTCCTCGCTGCATTCTGAGGCTGCTGCTTTGGAGTGAGAGGTAGAGAAACTCTCCCTCTGCTATAGCTCTTCTAAGAACAACAAAAATGATGCTCCAGGAAAGCTACTTTGCATCTTTCCCTAAGAAAGCCCTTCTTGCTCTGTTTTTCCTAGATTATCCTCTGCCTCTCCTGAAGGAGAAGGTGATAGCCCGGACGCTTCCTGAGTAGGATGTGTCCTCAGAGGTTAAAAAAACAAACAAACAAACCCAAACCCCGAAACCAAGAAATCAAGACAGCTTCTGGTGGAGAAGCTTTTGGGAACTCGCTGGGCAGGTGAGGTCCTTCAAAGCTAAATCAGCCAAGACGTGAGACACTCGCTGTCTAGAAACTCGGGTCATAGCCACCCCTCTGAGATTATTCTTCCCTCCGCTGATGTCATGTGGTGTGGAAACCCTCTTCTCGTGGCTGAAAACAATTCTAAAGAAAGTCAGCCTCATCTGGGGAGGGGGTGCAGCGGGGGGGAATGGGGGAATGTCCCTGGCCAGGAGGCCGGAGGTGCCCCAGGAAGCTGTTTCCTCTGAATAGTTAAATGGCTGCCTCTCAACTTGCACAATGTCACATTGAATTTGAAACAGGGAACTTTTTATATTTTCCCCTGATTGTGCTGGCACCTGGCAGATGCCTATTTACCACAGGCATCAATACACATAGTAATCAAAGGAAATCAGAGGCACAGATTAGCAACAGCTGCAAGTCATTAGTGACAGACACGGGAAAGCACAATTCTGCACCCAACTTTGAAATAACCAATATGAGTATTTCAGAGCACGAGGGTTACCGCAGGGCACTCGCTAACATGAGAGCAGCCAAACAATAGCTGGGCTTGTCTCTCCAGAGAGCACTCTTCTCAAAGGCAGCACCACACACTCTGTATTATAAACCAACAATCACATGATATTGGTCCATTGAACGTTAGCCCTTTGCAGAGTCCATGTGCTGATCTGATCTTCTGACCAAAGGTTGCTGAACTGAAAAATAACCTCTGGCCGGTGGAAAACTTTGTTATCGCCTGTCATAATTTTAGTGGTGAGAGTTTGAGTGTATTTCTGACGACTTAATTATATGATTGACCTAGTTGGAAACGGGCATATAGAGGGGAAGACAAGACATTCCCCTTTCGCATTTAATCTCATTTTCCCCAAATTTCTATTTGAAAATCAGCTATGATTGATAGCCGTTCTCTTGGTAGTTACATATTTTCATTGGCAACACTAACCTTAGCCTACTCCAAGAAATACTATTCAATTTTTAGCTTTTCCCTAATCAATTCATTCAGTGCCTCAGTGGAATACAAGTTGGTCATTTAAAAATTTCTAGCTGTTGCCTGATATGTCCCAAAACAAATTTAGCCAGCATGGGTTTCTATTTTAGACCATTTCTGGAAATGCAGATTTACTGTACAACTGGGTAATGGCTTAGAGATAAACAGACACAGTGAGCCGCTGTCTGATTAGCAGGACTGGGCAAAATTTAGCATTATATATATACTGCACTAATTGGACCATTGCACCATATGATGTAAAGTAAATTGTTCTCAATGCCACACGTGGGTTCTTCTTTTACTTGGTATTAAGGTTGGATTATTTCATTCTGTTTTAGAAATTTCTCCTTTTTCCCTGCTCTCCTACTCAAAAATTATCTTCTGAAGGTTTTCTAAAAATTCTTCTAAGTAAGTTGTTTTGGAGATTAGGATAAGAAGGGGGAAAATGCTGCCTTTTATCTGGTGCAGAGCCAGCCATTAAATATCAGCTCTTTAACCACAAGCAAAAAGCTATTATTTTAGAAGAAAGCTGCCCAGAGAACATGGATCCCATAGGGCATCTGCCACATCATAGGCATTCAGATGCATGTTGTAATAGTCATATATGTTGTTTCTTTCCACTTTCAGAGTCTGTACCATAATCTCTTAGTTTAGGGAGATCTGATTTCTTCAGGTCATCTTGTAAGAAAGAAAAGGTATGTATTCATTCATAATTTTATTTACTAAGTCAGCACATATTTTCGGGATGTCTACTATGTCTCAGGGAATGTTTTAGGCACTGTGGATACTGTAGCAATTGTTTGTTTTTTTTGAGACAGTGTCTTGCTTTGTTGCCCAGGCTGGAGTGCAGTGGCTTAACCTTGGCTCGCTGCAACATCTGCCTCCCAGGTTCAAGCGATTCTTGTGCGTCAGCCTCCCAAGTAGCTGGGGACTATAGGTGTGCGCCACCATGCTTGGCTAATTTTTTGTATTTTTTTTTTTAGTAGAAATGGAGTTTCGCTGTGGTTGGCCAGGCTGGTCTGTAACTCCTAACCTCAAGTGATCACCCACTCGGCTTCCCAAAGTGCTATAGCAGCAAATTAATGATACTTAGTTATAATGTGCCTCAACTGATAGTGAGGATATAGGAAACTACCTTGAGGTGATAGTTTGACTACAATTGTTCGTGCTTAAATCTTCTTTCCCTTCCTCCCTCCCTTCCTCCCTTCCTCCCTCCTTTCCTTCATCCCTTCCTTCCTCTCTCCCTTTTCCCTCCCTTCCCCTCCCTCCCTTTCTTTGCCTTGTCTCTCTCCTTCCTTCCTTTTTTTTTTTCCCTCCTCCTACTCTTCTTCTCCTTTCTTGGTACTTTGTGATTTAGACTTAGAGGGACAAGGACAACCATTGTTGGTTACACAGGATTATTAAATAAAATCACAGTTTTGAGAATAATCTGTATACTTAGGATAAAGCTTCTGTAACAAATAAAGCCCCAGATTTTGGTGACAACACAGTAGAATTTTATTCCTTGCTCATATAACTGTCTAATGAGGTGTCTCCTGCTGAAGGAGGGCTTTGCCCATGCAGTAACTCAAGGGTCTTCGACTCCTTCCGCCTGTGGCCTTTCCAGGACCTGGAATCCTCTACTTCCCGTTGGTTGCAAGGGAAACTGAGTGTGGAAAAGGCACAGCCATTCTTAACCAACTTGGCCTGAAAGAGGGAAGCATCATTTGTTCTTATTCCATGGAGAGCTGCCTAGATGGCCCTACCTAGGTGATAGAGGGTTTGGGAAATTCTTAGTCTTATGCTGAACAGATACTTTAAAGTGATGATTCTATGCCACGGAAGCAGAGAAACAGGTTTGAAATGGACACAATTATGAGTCAGACACCATGCTAATTCTGGAGAAAAAAAAAAGTGGGCAAATCATCATCCTTTAGAGGGGTGGGAACCACATAGGTACTCAACTAACCAAACATGATTTCAATACTAAATTAAGCCATGTGTAAGCACCAGATGTAGGAGCAAATAATTCACTCAGAATGAACTCAGAGCAGAAGTGTTGAAGGAAAGCAGAGAGGAGGAAGGAGAGAGTGTCTGACCTGGCAAAGGCATGAAGTCAGAAGATGTCTGATATGTCCAGAGACTGGTAAGCTTCTCGATGTGTCAGATGACCAAAAACCTGGGGATAGATGGGACTAGAATAGAGAGGGCCTTGTGGGCTAGCCTTGGCAGCAAGAACTAGAAATGATAATGTGTATTGTGAGCTTGAGGCTGCAAACACAGATCTCCTGACACCACTCCTTTTTTTGGATATTTCATTCCGTATGTGGAAGGATACTGATTTTGTAAAACTCGAAAATTCATATGTGACTTTTTATGATCAAAGGTATTTTGGTCTCTCACTGTGTGTTCTCCCTTATAAGTAGGAGCTGAACAATGAGAACACATGGACACGGGGAGGCGAACAACACACACTGGGGCCTATCCAGAAGGTAATAGAGGAAGCAGAGCATCAGGAAAAAGAGCTAATGCATGCTGGGCTTAATACCTAGGTGATGGGTTGATAGGTGCAGCAAACCACCGTGGCGCACATTTACCTATGTAACATCCCCACCCTTGTATCCCGGAACTTAAAAAAAAAAAAAGGTATTTGGTTTCTAAGAACAAAAATATATTCCTGGCAGCGATGTTATTTACTGGGTAAGAATGTGTCATCTTATAAAAGAGGCATGTAAAATGTATTAATTCCCTCATCTGATTTCAGGTTAATATTTCATCACATATTTAAGTTTCCTTTCCTTTCCCCCCAATACTTGTAGTAGTGAGTGTGCTTTCTTATCATGTCAGAGAGAGTTTGAAGTTCCAGGTAGCAAAAGAGGCTGAGGTTGTCTCAGTTGTTGCAGATGGAGATCACCCTGCACCATTCTGAGTAAGCCTGGCCTGGGAGATGGACCAAAAACTGTGTCATTAGAGGATGAAGGTGGGTGATCAGTGGCAGGACATACACAATTACCTTCCCCCAAAGTTTCAGTAACCAGAATCAGGGGCCTGGTTACAAGGTGTTAATGTTCCGTATCCATGGCTTATGCTGATCTATAGCATCATTAATTTTGTAATAAATATTGCTATCCTTTTTCTTTAGGTGGTCTCAAGCTAGTTAGCCAATATGATCACTCTTTCCTTACTAATTTATTTTACTTTTATTTTTTTTTAGAGACAGAGTCTTGCTCTGTCACTCAGGCTGGAGTGCAGGGGTGCGAATGTAGCTCACTGCAGCCTTGCCCTCCTTGGGCTCAAGCAATCCTCCTGCCTCAGCCTCCCGAGTAGCTGGGACTGTGGGCATGTCCTTCATGGCCAGCTAAATTTGAAATTTCTGGCCTCAAGTGATCCTCCTGCCTCGGACTCCCAAAGTATTGGGATTATAGGCATGAGCCACCACACTGGCCTCTAGTCACTTTATATAAAGAGAGACCAGCATAGTGAAGTAAATTTTATATGCTTTATTTATTAACCTAAGAAATATGTAATGAACATCTATTAAAATTGAGACCCTATCTCGGCCTTGGGGTGGAGACGAGAGAGATAGAATATGAGTAAACTGAGGTTTTTGCCTACATCTGGTAGAGAAGAATACAGCTGTATATAAATCATTCCTAATACCACAAAGAGTGTGAATGTTTCATAAGAAGGAGTGAATAGAAGGGAAAAATTATTGCTGGAGAAAATCAGGAAAGGCTTAATGGAGTAGGTGCCCTGGGAACTGGGTCTGAACTTCTGGTGGAAGAATGTTAATCTAGAAAGAGAGGCTGGAACTGGGGCACAGAGATGCCATACGTACAGGAGGGAATGTTTGTGGGTTAGGAGTCAGGGCTGCATTACACGGGCCAGGAGGAGGAGGGAGGAGAGGCAAGGGCTTTCCAGGATGTTGACATTGGGACCAGACTGTGTAGGGTCTTGAACATGTGGTTAGGAAGCTTGGATCTAAATGGGAAAGGTCTGCCTCCAAGCTTTCGAACAGAGAAGGCGTTACCCAGATTTTATTGGCAAGGGTTCTGAAGCTTAGAGAAGTTATCAGAGATAGGTCCAAGGTTACCTGGCCAGTTACAGCATAAGGAAGAAGTGGTTCAGAAGAAGTGGCTCATTATGAAATGAAATGGGGTTTAAGACACCGGTCATAGAGAAGGTTTGAGGACAAAGGCCAGAGGACACGAGCCCTTGGCTTTGTACAAGGACAGCACATTTTTCCCAGCGTAAGTCAGCCAAGTGTAAAACACATTTAGGGCTCTTTGAAAAGAAAGATGGCCCCATCCCCTGCAGACCCCCAACACAAAGCTTTGGCTTCTGATTTTTGTTTGTTGTGTTTTTCTTCTGTAAATGAGGTCCAATTATCCTTACTACTTTGAGCATCAGAGAGAGTTATATGGGTTAGAAGGACTGCTTATAAAATATAAACACAAGTGATGATTATCAGAAAAACCTTTTGAGAGAATGAAGAGGCAAAATTTACTATAGCTTCAAAATGGATAAGTGCTGTCCAACTGGCATTTTATTTTTTTAAGCTGAAAATATAGAATAGGAAATGCTGGAAGATTTCCTTTTAGAACTTGGTAAAATTATAGCAGATGAACACTAGGCAAATCAAGGGGGGATTTTGCTCACATATGAAAGTTTATAAGAATCTAGTTGAGTCTGGGTTTCAGTATTTGCTGAAGTTTGTGGCTGTGTCAACAAAGATGGGTTAAGTAAGCATATTTTAGATCCTAAACAGAGCAGCCCATAGTCTGGAATAGAGAGTAGCTTTAAAATGCTTTAAATGGGTTCCTTTTCTTCCTCCAGCTGTGCCCAGAGCTAGGGGAAGATAAACTGGCATGTTCTTGTTATATAGCAACATCTATGTTGCTTCTCCACTACACCAGGCTAGGGAGGGCATAAGAGACTAAGTCCTTTCAATCAGTTGTAGTGGAGTTGAGGAAAACAGATTGGGAGAAGCTGTGTAACTGTTCAATAGGCACTTTAATACCCGAAACATTGTAGCCAAATTTTCCAGAATAGAACTGACGTCTCATTGGTAAAACTGGACCAATAAATGGAGCAGTAATTAAAGTACCCTTACTGACATTTGCTCCTGAATCTTTTGGTCTGACTTGGCTACTGCTATTTTCCTAATACTCTGAATATTTGAATAGTGTGGAGAAGGGCATTAATATCCATGAATTCTTCATGTTACTTTTGTGCCTTCTTGATCTTGCTTATCAGTCTCTACCCTGATAAGAATGGTCTTTATGTTATTTGTTTGACTAGTCTTCTGAGTACCTAGGACCAGGTGACCCTTTGATAACCCATATCTTTGTTATGTATCTATTTTCTTCCTGATGCGGATTACATTTTCTAATGACTAGAGAAGAATTTTGACTCTTCTCTTTATAAGTACTTTGCATTTATTGTGCTTAACAATTATTGTAATATAAATTGTTTATGAGCTTAAATCTAATACTGAAGTTTCTTGAAATGTTTTGTTTGTTGTCTTCTTCATCCTTATGGTTTTGAATTAGAGAATTTGTAAAAAAATATTTCAGGTCCCATAAGAACAAAGCCTATGCTTTCAAAGCAAAGGATTTTCAAATAGTCTTAATAGTAGGAAAACTTATTAACATTAACATAAAAGTTAATTTCACAGAGAGAATTCTGGGAAGACGATGGTGTAGGAAGGACCAGGAATCTGTCCTCGTCTATACAACAAACCGCCCTGGCAGAATCTGTCCTGATGTAACTATTTTGGAACCTCTGGAATCTTTAAAGGCTTGCAACTTTCAAGAGAAGGCATGGATAGTAAATTGTGGTTAATTTCAGCCAATTTTATCTCTTAGCACAGTAGCAGCTACCCATTCCGCACACCCAGCCCCATGGCAGGCCAGACATGCACTAGTTCCTGAAGGGGTTGTACACAGCTTATAGAGCCAGGGTTGGCAAAGAGGACTCTGTCCTCCAAAAATCAGGAATTCGTGCTTTGATTTCTGATTGCTGCTTCTGATTATATAGATACAGACCAAGAGACAACAGCCATTGTTGTTACACCTTCCCGGCATTGTTGCAGTCTCTCCCTCATAGCTGAAATGACTTCAGAGCCCTTTCTTTCCATTTCATTTTTTTTTTTTCTTTCCCAGTTTGGAGCAGACATTAAAGAATAAGACATTTAAAAGTAACTATATATACAGGAGAAGTCTAGAAAGTGACCATGCATACCAGGGGAAGGTACAGGCTCAGAAACAATCTGAGACCTGAGAAAACTTTAAATTTACACCTCAGGCTGATCCTTGGCACAGAGACAGCCTACAACAATACAGACAAAACCAAATAACAACAGCCACAATCCTGGGGAGAGGGATAATCTGGATTTCAGAGGTACCACATTATTAGTCCAAATGTCCAGTTTTCAACAAAAAAAATCACAAGGCATGTAAGAAGGAACATACTTTCATTCAAAGGAAAAAAAATAAACCAATGGGAAGCTATCCTGAACTAGACTAGTGGTGGATCTACTAGACAAATTTTAAAATAACTTCTTAAGATGCTCAAAAGAACTAATGAAGACATGGAGGAAAAGTTAAAATGACAACAGCCAGGCAACAACAAGAAAAACAATGTCTTAACAAAATGAAAATATAAATAGAGAGAATATGAAGAAGCCAACAGAAATTCTGGAGCTTGAAAAAAAGCAATAACTATGAAATAAAAAATTCACTAGAGGGATCCAAAGGCAGATTTTTTTGAACAGGGAAGGAAGAGAAGAATCAGCAAATTGAAGGACGGACAAATGATGTGGTCTCAGAAAGGAAGATTAAAGAAAGTGAGCAAGCACAGGAACTGTGAGACACCCTAAGTGGACCGCATACACGTGAAGCTCAGAAGAGAAGAAGAGAGAGGAAAGGGGAAGAGAGAACAGTTTGAAGAAATAATGGCCAAAAGCTTCCAATTTGATGAAAGGCTATGAACATAAACATCCAAGAAGCTCAACAAACTCAAATAGGGTGATTCAAAGAGACCCACATTGAGACACATCTTTTTTAAAAATCATTTATTTTGGCCGGTTGGTGGTAGGTTTATGCCAGTAATCCCAGCACTTTGGGGAGGCCGAGGTGGGCAGATCATGAGTCAGGAGATCAACACCATCCTGGCTAATATGGGTGAATCCAGTCTCTACTAAAAACAAAAGTTAGCCGTGCCATCGGTGGCAGGCACCTGTAATCCCAGCTACGCAGGAGCTGAGGCAGGGGAATTGCTTGAACCGGGAGGTGGAGTTGCTGTGAGCTAAGATCGCCCACTGCACCACTGCATTTCAGCCTGGGTGACAGAATGGAGACACTGTCTCAAAAAAGAAAAAATCTTTTATTTTAGGTTTGGGGGTACATGTAAGCTTTGTTACATAGTTAAACACATCTCATGGGGGTTGTTTGTATAGATTATTTCATCGCTCAGGTATAAGACCAGTACTCAATAGTTATTGTTTCTGCTCCTTTCACTCCTCCCACCCTCAAGTACACTCCATGTCTTGTGTTCCTTCTTTGCGTTCATAGTTCTTGTCATTTAACTCCTATTATAAGTGAATATGCAGTATTGGTTTTCTGTTCCTGTGTTAGTTTGCTAAGGATAATCCTCCAGCTTATCCAAGTTCCCACAAAGTACATGATCCATTCTTTTTTTTTGACTCCATGTATCCATGGTGTATATGCACCACACTTTCTTTATCCATTCTGTTATTGATGGGCATTTAGGTTGATTCAGGTCTTTGCTATTGTGAATAGTGCTGCAGTAAATATTCACGTGCATATGTCTTTATGGTAGAATGATTTATATATATTCCTCTGGGTACATACCCAGTAATGGGATTTGGTGGGTTTAGTGGTATTCTGCTTTTAGCTCTTTGAGCCATTGTCATGCTGCTTTCCACAATGGTTGATTAATTACACCTCCTCAACAGTGTGTAAGTGTTCCCTTTTTTTCTGCAACCTCACCGCATCTGTTATTTTTTGCCTTTATAATAGCCATTTGATGGTGTGAGATGTATCTCGTTGTGGTTTTGATTTGCATTTCTCTATGATGAATGATACTGAGCCTTTTAAATATACTTGTTGGCTCATGTATGTCTTCTTTGAGAAGTGTTTGTTCATGTCCTTTTGTTACTTTTTATGGGGTTGTTTGTTTTTTTTCTTGTAAATTTAATTACTTATAGGTGCTGGATATTGACCTTTGTCAGATGCATAGGAATAGGCAAAGATTTCATGACAAAGACACCAAAAGCAATTGCAACAGAAGCAAAATTGACAAGTGGGATCTAATTAACTTAAAGCTTCTGCCAGCAAAACAAAAAAAAAAAACAAAAAAAACTATCAACAGAGTAACAGACAACCTCAGAATGGGAGAAAATATTTGCAAACTATAATCTGAGACAAATTTAACTAAACTTTTGAAAGCCAAAGACAAAAAAGGAGCTTGAAAGCAGCAAGGGAAGTGACTCATCCAAGCAAGGGAACAATAACAAGATTTCAGCATATTCTCATCAGAACTTTAAAGGCCAAATGCAGTGGGGCTGATGTATTCAAAGTGCAAAAGAAAAACAAGAATCATTTATCCGCAATATTGTCCTACAAAATGAAGGAGAAATTAAGACATTTCCAGATAAACAAAAGTTGAGGGAGTTCATTCCACTAGACTGCCCTGCAAGAAATGCTAAGGGGTCTGCAGGTTGAAATGAAAGAACATTAGACAGTACTTGAAGCCATATGAAGAATAAAAATCTCAGTAAAGGTAAAAGGGGCGTTATAAACGTGGTGTTATGTAGCAATGGTTTGTAACTCTGCTTTTTGTTTCTCCATCATGTAGGACTGATACATTTTTTAAAAGCAATTATTAGTCTAAACCTAGTAGTGTTTATTTTGGTTTTTATTCCACATTTTGTTTCTCTAATTTAAGAAGTTAATGCATTAAAAAATTATTAGTTTATGTTTTTGCACATGTATAAGATGTAATTACGTGGCATGAACATTGAAGGAGAGTGGACAGAGATGTAAAGGAGCAGCGTTTTTTGTTATTGAGGTTAAGTTGTATGAATCCCAATTAGAATTATATTTCAGATATTAAATACAATCCGATGGTGACTCAAGGAAATGAATATATAAAAGGAATGAAAAGGAATTGAAAACTATACAAATTTCACTATAAAAATCACTATAAGGTGTAAGAAGGGGTCAGTTTCAGCTTTCTACATATGGCTAGCCGGTTTCCCAACACCATTTATTAATAGGGAATCCTTTCCCCATTTTTGTTTTTGTCAGGTTGTCAAAGATCAGCTAGTTGTAGATGAGTGGCATTATTTCTGGGGCTCTGTTCTGTTCCATTGGTCTATATCTCTGTTTTGGTACCGTACCATGCTGTTTTGGATAATGTAGCTTGTAGTATAGTTGAAGTCAGGTAGATGATGCCTCCAGCTTTGTTCTTTTGGTCAGGATGACTTGGCATGCGGGCTCTTTTTTGGTTCCATATGAACTTTAAAGTAGTTTTTTCCAATTCTGTGAAGAAAGTCATTGGTAGCTTGATGGGGATGCATTGAATCTGTAATTACCTTGGGCAGTATGGCCATTTTTACGATATTGATTCTTCCTATCCATGAGCATGGAATGTTCTTCCATTTGTTGTATCCTCTTTTATTTCATTGAGCAGTGGTTTGTAGTTCTCCTTGAAGAGGTCTTCTCATCCTTTGTAAGTTGGATTCCTAGGTATTTTATTCTCTTTGAAGCAATTGTGAATGGGAGTTCACTCATGATTTGACTCTCTGTTTGTTCGTTATTGGCGTATAAGAAGCTTGTGATTTTTGCACATTGATTTTGTATCCTGAGACTTTGCTGAAGTTGCTTATCAGCTTAAGGGGATTTTGGGCTGAGACAATGGGGTTTTCTAGATATACAATCATGTCATCTGCAAACAGGACAATTTGACTTCCTCTTTTCCTAATTGAATACCCTTTATTTCCTTCTCCTGCCTGATTGTCCTGGCCAGAACTTCCAACACTACGTTGAACAGGAGTAGTGAAAGAGGGCATCCCTGTCTTGTGCCCATTTTCAAAGGGAATGCTTCCAGTTTTTGCCCATTCAGTATGTATTGTCTGTGGGTTTGTCATAAATAGTCTTATTATTTTGAGATATGTACTATCAATACCTATTTATTGAGAGTTTTTAGCATGAAGGCCATTGAATTTGTCAAAGGCCTTTTCTGCATCTATTGAGATAATCATGTGGTTTTTGTCTTTGGTTCTGTTTATATGCTGGATTATGTTTATTGATTTGCATATGTTGAACCAGCCTTGCATCCCAGGGATGAGCCCACTTGATCATGGTGGATAGCTTTTTGATGTGTTGCTGGATTCGGCTTGCCAGTATTGTATTGAGTATTTTTGCATCAATGTTCATCAGGGATAGTGCTCTAAAATTCTCTTTTTTTGTTGTGTCTCTGCCAGGCTTTGGTATCAGGATGATGCTGGTCTCATAAATGTGTTAGGGAGGATTCCCTCTTTTCCTATTGATTGGAATAGTTTCAGAAGGAATGGTACCAGCTCCTCCTTCTACCTCTGGTAGAATTCAGCTGTGAATCCATCTGGTCCTGGACTTTGGTTGGTTGGTAAGCTATTAATTATTGCCTCAATTTCAGAGCCTGTTATTGGTCTATTCAGAGATTCAACTTCTTCCTGGTTTAGTCTTGGAGGGTTTATGTGTCAAGGACTTTATCCATTTCTTCTAGATTTTCTAGTTTATTTGCGTAGAGGTGTTTATAGTATTCTCTGATGGTAGATTGTATTTCTGTGGGATCGGTGGTGATATCCCATTTATCATTTTTTATTGCATCTATTTGATTCTTCTCTCTTTTCTTTATTAGTCTTGCTAGCGGTCTATCATTTTGTTGATCTTTAAAAAAAATTAATTCAAGGTGGATTAAAGACTTAAATGTTAGACCTAAAACCATAAAAACCCTAGAAGAAAACCTAGGCAATACCATTCAGGCCATAGGCATGGGCAAGGACTTCATGTTTAAAACACCAAAAGCAACGGCAACAAAAGCCAAATTGACAAATGGAGTCTAATTAACTAAAGAGCTTCTGCACAGCAAAAGAAACTACCATCAGAGTGAACAGGCACTTACAGAATGGGAGAAAAATTTGCACAATCTACTCATCTGACAAATGGCTAATATCAGAATCTACAAAGAACTCAAACAAATTTACAAGAAAAAAACAAACAACCCCATCAACAAGTGGGCGAAGGAGATGAACAGACACTTCTCAAATGAAGACATTTATGCAGCCAACAGACACATGAAAAATGCTCATCATCACTGGGCATCAGAGAATGCAAATCAAAACCACAGTGAGATACCATCTCACACCAGTTAGAATGGCGATCAGTAAAAAATCAGAAAACAACAGGCGCTGGAGAGGATGTGGAGAAATAGGAACACTTTTACATCATTGGTGCGACTGTAAACTAGTTCAACCATTGTGGAAGACAGTGTGGCGATTCCTCAGGGATCTAGAACTAGAAATACCATTTGACCCAGCCATCCCATTACTGGGTATGTACCCAAAGGATTATAAATCATGCTGCTATAAAGACACATGCACACGTATGTTTATTGCAGCACTATTCACAATAGCAAAGCCTTGGAACCAACCCAAATGTCCAACAATGATAGACTGGATTAAGAAAATGTAGCAGTTTTCTTTAATGCAGGTTTCTTGGAACTGCTAGTAAGCTTGTATGTGTGTTCACTCTCTCAGAGCATGTAATTGTGGGACACCCAGAAATATCTCTTGTTCTGCAGATCGTGGTTTGGACGATGCTGTTGTGCAGTATTGTGTACAAAATTCCAGGGAAAGTGAGAGAAGAGAGAGTTAAAATTTTCATTCTGCTGAGATGGAAAAGTCAAGTGAGATTGAGTTATATTCTCTACCTTACACTACTGGAGAATCTTAGCATGTGAACTACATCTCTGGCAGCAATTCTCTTTATGGAGAGAAAATGTCTGTCTGCCCCATGCAGTAGATAGTGGGCAAATCCAGTGAATCTCTTTCCTGAACCTAGAGGGCACTGTGGAGGCTGTAGGAAAGATTTCCTCTACAATCAAGAGTCAAGCCAGGGCTCTTAGAAGTGTGGGGCTTGTAGTGGGTGAATGGTGGTCTCCCTCCACCCCAAATTATATGTCTGACCAGAACCTGTGAATGCAACCTTATTTGAAAATAGGGTCTTTGCAGATGTATTTAAGTTAAGGATCTGAGATGAGACCATCTTGATCTTGAACCAAGAAGAGGAAACAGTGTTCTACATGCCAGTCTTCTAGTGTAAGAAAGGTTTATCTAGATGGACACTAAATCTAAGGATAGACATCTTTATAAAAGAAAGGCAGAGGGAGATTTGAGACAGACGAGTGTGTGAAGATAGAGGCAGAGATAGAAATTATGCAGCTACAAACCAAGGAGCTCCTGGAAGAGGCAAGGAATGGATTATCCTCTAGAGCCTTTAGAGGGAGCCAGTCCTGGTACTGTGGAAGAATTGAAGGACTGTCTGGAGAGCAAGGCCACCACGGAGGTGGGAAGGATGCTCTACTGCATGGTAAAGGGTTAGAATAGGGCACCTCTGGAAGAGTACTCTGGCAAGGAAATAAAATACATTTCCCTTGCCTTGGAGAAATCAGTTGGGGGCTTGGGGACAGGTTCAGAGTGAAGTCACCAGGAAGCAAGCATAGTCTCTGACTGCTGCTGAGTTCTACATCTTTCAGGACAGTGGAGCACTCCCGGGACACTGCAGTGTGAATTTCAGGAAAATGCACCTAGTAAAGACATTCACATATGCGCCATTGCAAATGAAACAGAAAAAGTTGCTAACAAAAAAAATGTGTTACTGTTTCTATCTTCTAGGAGAATGGCATAATATATTATTTCCAAGGTAATGATTCTATTGCTTTCAAATAGCCCTGATGGGACTTTTGATTGAGAAAAACAAAACTTCCTAGGCATATTGAGGATGAGTCAGGATGAGACGGATATAATGTGTTACTGCTCTCATAATAGAATAAAATAGATAGAGGGGGCTAAGGTCTGTGAATGGAAAGGGAAGGGGGGTATGAAGAGAATGGAGTCAGAGTGAGAGGTCCTAAGAAATGGAGGGAGGCTGTGTGTGATTGATGGAGAAATATGGTCCTGAGAGATTCTTGTAGTCAGAATGGCCAATACATGTCTACCTTTAACTGGTATTGGAAGGAAGTAGTTTCCTGCTCTGTGCTGTAAATACTCTGTATTACCCTCAAGATGTCAACAAAATGTGATACGTAGCAATCTTGTGTTAGAGATGCTTTAGGAATTGCAGAAAAACCATGCTATCAAGTGGTGGGGAAGCGGGTGGCAAGAGGACGTCTGTCACAGAAATAGGGATAGAGGGGCTGGTAATGGCAGAGATGCAGGTGGAGTGGACTGATTCAGGGGAGGCAGAGGCAAACCTGAGGAAGGTGCTAGGCCTCTTGCCATGTATGGCCTGGGAGCTTTATCTAGATATTGAAAGAGGGTTCATCATAGAAGAATGGGGGGTCATTCAGACTGAGGGTATCTGGGCTTCTGAGTAAAGTCAGATGTGCTCAGGACTGGGTGTGGGTGGATAGGATTTGGGTATGCTTAATTGAGGCAGATTTGTGAGCTTATTATACAACCAGTGAGTTCATTGCTTATAGTGTTGAATTTAATATAACTCTTTGGTAAAGCACCTGCCCTATATTTAGAATATTCTCACGAGGCTGTGTATGTCTATGCTTGGAGGGTGGATATTTAGGATGGGGAAAGTGGAAGGAACCTATGCCAATTAGAAAATGCCATGAAACCAATGCCTTGTGGAAACTAGGCAAGAAGACTGATCCTGGTGGTGCAGAAATATAATCTCATTTGAACAAGGAACAGAGAGAAATGGAAAGGCAGAATGACAAAGGTATTGGTTCAGTGGGAACCATTGAAGATGATTGCAGGAGGAACAGAAAGTTATAACCTAGTAATATCCATTCAGTATTGTATCTGAAGTCATTTTGAGAAGAGAAAAGTGATTGGTTTGAATCTACTTGGTAAAAACTAATCAAAGTGATAATTGATGTTATTATGTGTGTTCAGTCTGCCATATTGCCATACTTGTTATTCTTAGATATAAAGGTTTTAAATATCCAATAATAGGTAAGGGTGAAATATCATCTAAGACTGAGATTCCATTTCACCCAAGGCTGTCAAATTTGTGTGAGTATAAGTTACACAAATTAAATATTACTGTTTTAGCGATTATAATGATATGCTGAACAAGGGCTACTTTGGGGAAAAAAGAGCCCGCGTGTATATAGAGTACTTTATTATGTCTTCCCACATGATTAGGTTGATGTCTGGGTTTCCGATTCCTTCTGAGGCTGAGAGAAGATTAAATCACTCATTCCCAACTGGTCATTTCTCTCTGTGGATGGGAGAATCAGTGCTAATTGATACTTTTTATATTTAATTATACTTAATTACTTCTGTCTGGCTGCCCTGAAACCAAGAAGAGGAAAACAGTGTTCCACATGCAAATCTTCTAACATAAACATTTCTTAACCTTATTTGCTTCAAGATTGGTCCAAATATAAAATCTTTAAGATAAAAGCTGTTTAAAGTGGTTTCTTATCTGTATTTTGGTCCTGTCTCTGGAGCCCCCTTTCTGGAAACCATTTGTGAGATTTCTGTGATAGGGAATTTGCTCGTTTTCTACTTCCCTGGCACCCAACTCTTCTGTATTAAGTCTTAATATGTTCATTTCCCAGTCTTTTTGTTAGCTTGCCTAAACTGCATCCACAACCTTTAGGTCCATCTTTCTCCCTTTGAACCATCAGACACAGGTCTTTGGTCACAGTGCTCTTCCCAATGGCTTTGAAAATATCATTCCTCTTTCAAAAGGAAAATGCTTTCTGTTTTTTGTTTTGTTTTGTTTTGTTTTGTTTTGTTTTTTTCTGGATAAATTCCCTACCTGGTCCCAGTGTACTGTTCCCAATTTCCTGCTATTCCCCTGTGCCAGTCAAGTTGTTTTATTTGCCCTCTCCTGATGTTCTACATTTTACCCATCTGGAACCCACTCTTTCACTCCTCTCTGTCTCTCTGAATCCTAACACCTCTCAAGGGGCAGATCCCATCTCTCCTGCTCTGGATGCCTCCCCTGACCACCCAAAGTCTGATGAGATTTTTGCCTTCTTTAATATCCTAGGAGTTTATTGTCAAGCATATTGATTTGGAAATCTAGAGAGTCAACTAGGGAGTTCAATAGAAAGGAGGCCTTGGCAGGGGTCAGGGGAGGGAAGAATTCCAGTAAAAACTCTGCTACTTACAGGTATAAGAGTTCAGGTAAGTTTACTAATCTTCATTGATTCTCCTTTTTTATTGCTAAAATGGAGACAAACTACTCTGTCTACTCTTCTTGGTTGTCATTAGGATTAATAAATGTCATGTATATGTAAAAGTCCTTGTAATCTGGAAAGGGCTATACAAGTATAAATTATGATATCTGCTGTTAGAGATCTCTGTTATTGAACTGACTCACTATCAAAACCTTCCTTTATTATTTAATGCCTCCCATATCTATGTTTAATCAGTATAATCCACTTCACCAGCCAGGGTACAGATATAGTAACACCACATAATATTTTTCTAATTAATTGCTTCACTTACTCTCTGTCTGCTCCCCTACCATGCCTACCATGATTAACAGGAAATCTGTTACCTCCCTCTCAGAATTCCCCAATACCCACCTTCTCCAATTGTTTAAGAACTAAGGGTTTACTCAGCCCCCAAAGGCAAGTCTTGTTTTTAAAAGAGACAGAGAGAGAGAGGACTAGAAGTTCCAGTGAGTCCACTGTTGAACATTGGTTTCTCCTGGCTTGGTAGATACTTCTGCATTCAGAAATAATCCTCTTGGTTGGGCACAGTGGCTCATACCTGTAATCCCAGCACTTTGAAATGTCGAGGCAAGAGGATTACTTAAGGAGTTCGAGACCAGACTGACCAACATGGCAAAACCCATCTCTACTAAAAATACAAAACTTAGCTGGGCGTGGTGGTGTGCACCTGTAATCCCAGCTTCTTGGAAGGCTGAGGCAGGAGAATTGCTTGAACCGGGAGGCAGAAGTTGTAGTGAGCCCAGATCGCACCATTGCACTCCAGCCTGGGTGACACAGAGCAAGACTGTCTCAAACTAACAAACAACAGAAAAGAAATAATCCTCTTGCGGGCCCTGATGCCTATATAGGTGGAAGCTGTGGGTCCCCCAGCATGGCAGCGTGACATTCTGCCAGTGTCTCTGGTGGCCATGGAGGTGACAGCTCAGATCTCCCTTCAGGAGAACATGCTGCAGGGAGCAGAGCTGACTGAGGGCCTCCACTATCTCACCTTTAGATGCGGTGGAGGTGGGAATAGGAGGCAGTAACCAGAATCAGGACATTTCTGCCAATACAGGTGCTTCTAGCAGGCAACTTCGACTTAGACATTTCCATGAGCCTGGTAGAGACTTCCTCAGAGCTTCTCTGTGCTCTGGGGCTCTTCCCACCTGACCCACCTTGCTTCCCCTCTCCTTTCACAGTGTCTGTTCTGCAGCATAGTCTGAAGACTCTCCACATCATCATCGTTTTCTTTTTTTTTTTTTGAGATGGAGTCTTGCTCTGTCTCCCAGCCCGAGTGCAGTGGCACGATCTTGGCTCACTGCAACCTCCGCCTCCCTGGTTCAAGCGATTCTTCTGCCTCAGCTTCCTGAGTAGCTGGGATTGCAGGTATGTGCCACCACGCCCGGCTAATTTTTGTATTTTTAATAGAGACGGGGGTTTCACCATGTTGGTCAGGCTGGTCTCGAACTCCTGACCTTGTGATCTGCCCGCCTCGGCCTCCAAGTGCTGGGATTACAGGCGTGAGCCACCGCGCCCGGCCTCACATCTTCTTTATCCTCCTCCCTTTTTATTCTATAGGAGCATTTCTCCTGACAAATCTCTTCCATCTCTAATCCTGCCTTGGTATCTATTTTTAGGAAGGTCTGAAATGACACGGAAGGGTCTCCAGCCTCACTCCATACTCACCAGAAAGGGGCTTCATGCCCCTTCTTTCCAGAAGAGCTCCTCTCTGGGACTCCCCTTTCTTGTCAGTGGACCTTGGGAATGGTTACTCTAGTTGTTTTTCACAGATGTTCCATTGTGAATGTCAGGAGCTCAGGTTGAGGTTCCCAAAGAATCCTCAGAAGACTTCAGATTTCTTTCTGCAGATGTTCTCACCCCATCCACAGAGCTGAGCAACACGGGGAGAGACATCTTTTGTGTCTACCTCCAGTACATAGGTCTTGTTATATGCTCTTTCCAGAGCAAGGGGGTGCCCATTACCCCAACATTTTAAAATTCAAGGCAGAAGCAGTTTAAATTACTTTTTCTAAAATGAACAAACAGAAAACAAAAAGCTGCCCCAGGTGACTTGCTATTTCACCCTTAGATTTAATAGAGGCTCACATGGTTTTAGGCATCCCTTGGTCAGCATCCTTTTCATATATTTTGTCTTCACCATATTGCAAGCTTCTTGAGAACTGCTTTTTGGGTTTCAGATTGTTCATTTGTAAAACTGAGGGCTAGATTACATTTAAAGATCCCTTTTAGTTGTGTGATTTCCAAGGAAGATATAATATTAGAGATGGGCTAGTAAGTGATTTTCTTCCTTTAGATACTGTGTTTATTCTGTTTGATAATCTACCTTACACATAGCATTTTCTAATTTACTCACATACATTGCATTGTTTGATCCACATACTTGCCTTGTGAAATGGCAGAGTAAATATCCGCTGCCTTTTACATGTTAGAAACTTGAGACTTGTTGAAGTTAAAGGATAAGCCCAAGATCCTGGAGGAGGCTCTGGGTTTGGTGCCTGTTGTCTGACTAATCCTCTAATCGAAATGCCTTATGATTTTCTTTTCATGTCCTGCCCTATAACTATAAGCACAGCACCCTTCATGCAGCACCTTTTTATTTCTCTTATTCTCAACCATCTGTATTTGGAGGCAAAGGGCAAGTAAAGGTATTACAGATTCAAATGCCTGAAGAGCTAGGCAGGATAAGATAGTGAAGCAGGGTCAGGCTCCTGCAATAAGAGGGCAGGGGAGTATGGCCGACTGAAGAGCACAGGTTCTGTCTAAAATGGACAGTCCCTGTTCAGCCTACCCCATTGTTGACACTAAGGAATGCTGACCCAAGGTTGCCAAATTTTTAGTTCTTCAGGAAAGCTGGAACTATATATATCTTAATGTGAAATTTGCATTTTAAGATACCAAAATAATTTTAATTTTGTTTTTTAATATTTTAAAGACAGCGTCGTGCTGTGTTGCCCAGGCTGGAGTGCAGTGGTATGATTATAGCTCATTGCAGCCTGGATCTCCTGGGCTCAAGCAACCCTCCTGCCTCAACCTCCTGAGCAGCTAGGACCGCAAGCATGCATCACCATATCTGACTAATTTTTCTACCTTTTGCAAAGATGAGGTCTTGCTATGTTGCCCAGGATGGTATCAAACTCCTGGCCCCAGGTGATCCTCCACTGCAGCCTCCCAAAATATTGGGATTACAGACGTGAGCCACTGTACCTCAACAAAATAATTTTAAAAATATTTTAAACCCTGTGAGTCTCAACACACACACATATATAGATGGTGTTTGGTTCCATAGATATCCAACTTAGATACTACTGCTTTGGAGGTATGAACTATGTTTAATTGACTTGGGGGCTGAGGCAGGAGGATTGCTTGAATCTAGGAATTTGGGACCAGCCTGGGCAACATAGGTAGACCTTGTCTCTACAAAATATAAATTAGCCAGGCATGGTGGTGCGCGCCATGGTCCCAGCTACCCGGGAAGCTAAGCTGGGAGGATTGCTTGAGCCTAGGTGGTTGAGGCTGCAGTGAGCCAAGATTGCACCACTAACTCCAGCCAGGGTGACAGAGAGAGACCCTGTCTCAAAATCAATAAACAAAAACAAACCAAAAAACTAACTTGGCAAGTTTCCCTCCAAAAATCCTATGAAATGATTTGATGAATTTTGCTACTTTTATTAAAAGTTTGGTATTATAGTAACAAATAAGAATAGCTACCGATTGTTGGATGCCTGCTATGTTCCAGGGAGTATGCTTGATGCTTGACACGCATCATTCAGAATTCTTCTAGTGACCTTCTGAGATATCAACTATTACCCTTATTTTACACACAAGGAAGCTGAGGCTAGAGCTGACCTAATTTGTTAGGGGTACATAGTCAGTAAACCCAGATTTCTGGCTTTTTAGTGTGTTCTTGCTTTTTATTTATTACATCATATTTCCAATATCCTCAGAGAAGAGAGAAAGAGTGAAATGAAACGTGTGGTAATTCCCTATTTGAAACAAATCAAAGTGGTTTCTATATGGACAACTTAAAAGACAGAGTCTTCTTTTCTGAAATGGAAGAGATGTCTTATCTTTGGGAAAGGCGGAGGAAGGGGAAAGAATATCTCACAACGTGATGAGCTCTTCTTTTCTTTCCAAAACTCTAAGCTAGGAATAGACAAGGCTCCAATCAGCTCGTGTCTGTTGGGCTGTTGTGTTCAGACTGTCTGTCTGCCTTGACCATAATGTTCTGTGAGATGTCCACTGGCTTACTCCTGCTATCTTTTCCTTCTATTCCCAGAAAGCAAA
Source organism: Nomascus leucogenys (assembly GCF_006542625.1). Classification (NCBI taxonomy): domain Eukaryota; kingdom Metazoa; phylum Chordata; class Mammalia; order Primates; family Hylobatidae; genus Nomascus; species Nomascus leucogenys. Next base: position 31,354 of record NW_022096778.1, read on the forward strand.
CTTCAGAAGAAAAAAAAGAAAGATCTCTGTTTAGGGTCTGAAGTCAAGTCCAAATATAACAGGATCCCAATAACTTCCCCCACCGCTAGGGTTTTAAAACCACATTCCCTCTGCCCAGATGGCTGCTGCAGAAAGACGCAGCATTCACCCACTGCTTCCTCCTTTTGTTGGCTGCCCCCTGATTACAGCTAATGACTCCCAGCTGTACTGCCTCCAAAGACTTGGGAAAGATGAATCTTTAAAAAATAATCTAATAACTAGACTCCTCCAGGGATGGCGGGGTTGATGCCAATCCGTTGGAGCACTGCCTCATTCAGAATCTAGCTGGGTGGTGTGATGTGTGCCTTGGAAAGGGAGGAGAGTTGCTATGTGCATTCTGAAGACCTCTTGATGTTCCCTGTAAGAATCTCATTGACTCTATTTTCTCACCTTAGTTGAAAAAAAATTCTTCGAATACTTACAAAAAATTTACTGTGTGTAACACAGACTTTGGCTCCTATACAGAGAATCTGACGAAATGTCTTTTAGAGCTATGACTATCCAAACTGGGTGGACTTTAGGATCAGTATCATGGAGAATTTTTCAACATGGTTTTATCATATAATAAGTAGATATCTATGAAATTTTAAAACTTGGCATTCTGGAGTTTCCATTTGTCTTTGAAATGCCAGGTTCTCTGAAAAGTTGACTTCAAATACAGGGATCCATCAGAAAGAAAAATCAAAACTCAAATGACATCAGTCATGAAAACTATCTGGAATAGATTGGTAGAGATTGATAGGTCTTTTCTTCTTTCTTCTACTTCCCTCTTCCTGTTTTTCTTCCTCCTCCTCTTCTTCTTTGTTCTTTTCTTCCTCTTTTTCCTCTTTCTCTTTCCTCTTTTCTTTCTTCTTTTTTTCAACAACAAAAATAACAACCTGAAATTCTGGGTGAGAAAGGCAGGGAATGAAATTTTACCACCTGAAATTTGATAGTTTTTCTCAAACCATTTTTCTAGAAGTGTTTGATGAAGTTGTCCCTAAAACTGCAGATACAATTTATTCCATATGCCCATATTGAACATCTCCTGTGAACTAAGCCAGGTGCTGAGGTTAGATACATAAATAACTCATTGGTTTCTTCATGTTCTTTCAGAGTACTGATTGAATAAATTACATTCTTGAACAACGTATGACTCTGTTGTCTAGTTCTGTAATGATTTCTTTGTGGAACACCTTATCTTCCTGGAAGGTAATGTCTAAAAAAAAGAGTGAGCTTTGGAGTCAGAGCTAAGCTTGAATTGTGGACACTGGCCCCTTACGGAAACTTTCTTTCTTTTTTTTTTTTTTTGAGATGGAGTTTTTGTTCTTGTCACCCAGACTGGAGTACAGTGGCACAATCTTGGCTCACTGCAACCTCTATCTGCTGGGTTCAAGCGATTCTCCTGCTTCAGCCTCCCAAGTAGCTGGGATTACAGGCATGCGCCACCCACACCCAGCTAATTTTTGTACTTTGAGTAAAGATGGGGTTTCATCATGTTGTCCAGGCTGGTCTCAAACTTCTCAGGTTATCGACCCTTCTCCGCCTCCCAAAGTGCTGGTATTACAGATGTGAGCCACCGCTTCTGGCCCCTTACTGAAACTTTCTGAGCTTTACTTTCATCATCTGTAAAATGGAACTTGGAAGATTGCTGTGAGGAATAGCATTCTGTTGCGGTCCCGGCAGGCTGTTTAAGTGCATCCTATAGGCCTCCTTTTAAAACCTCCATGTGTTGCTTAATGACGGGGTGTGTCCTAAGAAATGCATCTTTAGATTATTTTATCATTGTGCAAACTCATAGAGTGTACTTACGCAGACTTGGATCATATAGTCAGTATACAGCTAGGCTACATGATACAGCCTTTTGCCCCCAGGCTGCAAACCTGTACAGCAGGTTACTGTACTGAATACTGTAGGCAGTGAGAACACAATGGTATTTGTGCATCAAACATATCTAAACACAGAAAAGGTACAGTAAAAATACAGTATTGTAATCTTATCGGACCACTTTTGTATATGTGGTTCGTTATTGACAAACATCATTACATGGTCCATGACTGTATTTTTATTATGGTCTTCATTATTATACTCCCTATTCATTCTGGATTTTCTACCACAGCCCCAGTTTTATAGTGGCAATTTGTTACAAATGCTATCTAAATTAATTATTAATAAATAGGTATGTAAAGAGGAAAAGTAAAATTCACCTGACTTGCATCCTGATTTTTGATTCAGAAAATATGATAGTATTTAGCACAGTTTGTTTTATATTATATCACAATATAATATGGTATAGTTATTTAATATATTTGTATGCTTATATAACACAGAATACTATAACTCAGATCACATTCCCTAGTCTATTAGGAAATGTGAGAATATTCATTGCACTTAAAGATCCTGTGATCCTCAATGTGTTTTACTCAAAGAAGATGCTCAATACATATATGTTAAATCGAACTGAATTTGTGAATTGATTTATCAGCCTATTTCCATGCAGCAATGGAGCAACAGTTTTTGGGACTCCTTTAACCTGAGAATTAATTGCCCCCTGAAGCTAAGCTTCATTTTTATCTAAACATACACGTACTTGATTAAGACTTTGTGGCAATGAGCTTTCATTTACCTCTTTTTCAAGGGACTTAAATGACAAACACAGCATAAACAACTGTCCTAATTTACCCCAGAACTTTTCCAGTTTTAGCATGAAAAGTCCTACTTCTCAGGAACCCCCAGTTCCAGACAAATTGGGATATTTGGTCATCTCAGTGTAAAGTGGCTTGTTTTTCTTAAAGATATGCTTAGATTGTCAGGGAAGTGAAGTACCATGTTAGGATTAATTATCCTCCAACTACAGGGGACAAGGGTTGTTGTTTCTCATTTGTAACTAACATAGACTTTAAAAAAAAAACACCAGGTGAAGCAGAGTCTTGAGACTTATTTATACACATATAAAAACTTTCTACATATATACACATCTCTCTATATAAAACACACTTTCTTTGATTTATATATGTGTATAAAATATATATCACATATAAGAATGTTTCTATATTGGGAGGCTGAGGCGGGCAGATCACAGGGTCAGGAGATCAAGATCATTCCGGCTAAATGGTGAAACCCCGTCTTTACTAAAATACAAAAATTAGCCAGGCATGGTGGCAGGCACCTGTATCCAGCTACTCAGGAGGCTGAGGCAGCAGAATCGCTTGAACCGTGAGGCAGAGCTTGCAGTGAGCTGAGATAGCACCACTGCACTCCAGCCTGGGTGACAGAGCAAGACTGTCTCAAAAAAAAAAAAAAAGATGTTTCTATAATATAAGTGTATTAATAGAGACATCTATATTTATATATTATAAATTTATATAAGTATATTTATATATGTATAATTATACATATAAAATCATTCAAAGGAAGTTTTTATAGTGCTGTCAACTGGCCCTAAGGGAAAGGAGATAGGGGAATGTGGAATTTCATTATAAAGTGTTTTCAGTTTTAACCTTAATTTGATTTAATTTTTTACTTATTTTTAAAATTTTTGTTTTGTCTTAATCTTCACAGTAATCATGAGAGATAGATACATTAAATTATTTTAAAGACAGGAATTAGGGTTTTTAAAGCTGTGGCTTGGAAGGCATAAGTCCTTTCCAAGGATCATACCTTTGGAGGATTTTCCATTATTTTCATATTATATAAATGATTAGAAGCCTACAAATTTGAACACTTGGTCTTCCAGAGTTTCTGTTTCAGCTTGAAATGTCAGATGTTTTGAAAGGTTGGTTTCTAACACTTGACCGACTCAGCGTTCTGCTCTGTTCTAGAATACACTTGAGCATGCGTAGCGTACGCTAATGCACAGGGTCAGCTGAAGAGGCCTGCTGCTTCTTTACAGTTACTACCAAGGCTAACCCTTAGAATGCTGAGAAAATCTTCAGCCTGATTCAAGAGAGGGCTCTCCTGGGAACGCGTTCATGAAAGCAAAAGAGAACTTACTATGAGAAATTTATTTAAGATTCTGACTTCAATGGAAACTCTTCTTTCTAAATGTGTTATAAAATCCAGAGAAAATGTTGCATAGTATTATGAATGGCTACTATTTTTGCCAGCTTACTAAAGGGACAGATACAGAACTCAGCAATTCCTTTAGACAGTAGCTTCCTGCCTGCCTTTCTCACTCCTCTCTCTCTTCCCTCCCCGATTCCTCCTTTTCCCACTTCCCCATTCCCTCCCTTCCTCCCTTTCTTCCTTTCTCTTTTCCTCCTTCTCTCCCTTCCTCTTTCCTTGCTCCCTTTCTTCCTTCCTCCTTTCTTCCTCCCTCCCTCTCCCTCCTCCCTCCCTTTTTTCATTTCTCTCTTCTTCTCTCCCTCCCTTTCTTCCTTCCTTCTTTCCTTTCTTCCTTTTCCCCTTCCTCCCTTTCTTCCTCCCTCCCTTCTTCCTTCCTCCTCCTCCCTCTCTCCCTCCCTCCCTTCCTTCTTCCCGCTATCCCTTTCCCTCCTTTCCCCCCCTGCCCTTCCCCTTCTCCTTCCTTCCTTCCTTCCTTCCTTCTTGCCTTCCTTCCTTCCTCCCTGCCTTCCTTCCTTCCTTCCTTCCTCCCTCCCTCCTTCTTCTTCCCTCCTTCCCTCCCTTTTTTCATTTCTCTTTCTTCTCCTTCCCTCCCTCTCTTCCTTTCTTGTTTCCTTTCTCCTTCTTCCCTTCCTTTTTCCTCCCTCCCTTCTTCCTTTTATTCCTCCTCCCTCCCTCCCTCTCTTCCTTTCTTCCTTCTTCCCTTCCTGCCTATCTTCCTTCCTTCCTCATTCCCTACTCCCTTGCTCCTTCCAGCCCTTCCTTCTTCCTTTTTTTTTTTTGTTATTTGGGAGGGTTGTGTGCCTCACACACCCCTTCTGTAATTAAAATCTACTCCCTGATTTTAGGGGGTGTGGGCATGTTGATCTAGATTAGGCCAGTCAGATTCTTCAAACAGGAATTTGAATATTGACATCAGGGACAAAAAGCAACCAGTGCTGGGTCGTGGGTGGCTGGGTCCTGGGTGGGTGGTTTATGGAAGAGCTTCTATGCTGACCTTTGGGGCTGCCCATGTTTTTTGCCCTTCCTAAGTTCTAGCGGTCACATAGTCCATAATTTGGTGAGATATCTCAGTATCTTTCCACTACATTAATTGCTTTGCTTACCATTAGTCAGAGTTAGTTTATGTTGCTTAAAGTAACTCAAATAACCTAAACTGACTAGACATGCATTATCTATCTTAGCCTCTGCACTAATCTTACATAGTAGGCATTATTTTCACATTTTACAGATGAGAACTGAAGCTTTGTGAGGTTAAGTAATACTGTATAATCTTAATATGGTTAAGATCATATAGTTAGAAAGAGGCAGAGCTGGTTGGTGTCATGTTCAACTTAACTTGATGCCTCAAAGCAATATATTGCATCTACTATGCTTTAATGGCTTAAAATGGAAAGAAAATGAACATTGGAAAAACATTCACAATATTTGAGACAATTAACAACGTTTAATAGCCATAAGATATGAAGAGCCTTTAGGAATCAATAATAAAAAATTTAACACGCTAATGGCAAAATGGGCAAAGGACATGAATATCTATTTTCAAATAATAACTAACAATTTCTCATGCATATGAAAAATGTTTAACCTCCCAATAATACAATAAAGCAAATTAAAACAATTGCATATCATTTTCAACTATCTTATTCATTAAAAAAATTGTAAAACCAAGTTTTCACAAAATTTAGTGAAAACTTTTATTATATAGGTTAAAGTAGAAAATGGTGCAAACTTTAGTGGGAAAAATTTGTTCAAATACATTTAGAGTCCCAAATTTGTTCAAAGCTTTGATTTAGACACTTATTCTAAGAAAATAAGAATATACTGAAAGATTTATGTATAGGGCACTTACGTTATTTATAATAGCAAAAGTTAGAAGTAAACTAATGTATGATATAGAAATGAAATAATTTGGAAAAGCTTATGATATGATGTTAAATTTTTAAAAAGCCAATATTTCACTTTCACCTCCTCCTCCTCCTTTCCTTCCAGCCTCTGGTAACCACCATTCTACTCCCTACTTCTCTGAGTCAGCATTTTTAGATTCCACATACAAGTAAGATCATGCAGTATTTGTCTTTCTGTGCTGGCTTATTTCACTTAATGTAATGTCCTCCAGGTTCACTCATGTTATTGCAAATGATAGAATGTCCTTTTTAAAGCTGAATAGGATTTAATTGTATATATGCCACATTTTTTTTTTTTTTTTTTGAGACGGAGTCTCACTCTGTCCCCAGGCCAGAGTGCAGTGGTGCAATCTGGGCTCATTGCAACCTCCGCTCCCAGGTTCAAGTGATTCTCCTGCCTCAGTCTCCACCCCGCTCAGCTGATTTTTTGTATTTTTAGTAGAGACAGTGTTTCGCCATGTTGTCCCAGGCTGGTTTCAGATCCTGACCTCAGGTGATCTGCCTGCCTTAGCCTCCCAAGTGCTAGGATTACAGGCATAAGCTACTGTGCCCACCCCCATTGTATATATGCCACATTTATTTATCCACTCATCTGCTGATGGACACTTAGGTTGCAGTGTCCGTAGTGTTTAGTTAGAATGGGGAGAAAGTAGATGAGAGAAAATCTGGAGATATTTGAACATGGTTGAATTAATAGAAAAGAAGTTGACCATACAGGAAGACACACTCAATCGACAAAGTCCTTGATGAAACCAGAGGATGGAATCTGGAATGCCAGTGAAAGAAATGTTAATGTAGGCAGGGATGAAAGGCAGTGTAAGTGGTTTTTTGGGAAGCTGAAGGAGTTACTGTCTGATAGTTTCTACTTCTCCAAGAGGTCATCTGCTAGATGATTGAGGAAAGATTCATGGTAGTGGGATGTTGGGAATACTTGAGAATCTGTGAAATTGAAGTGGAGAATGGGAGAATTTGGTGATTGGGATGATAATGTTTTGGGGCAAATTCAGGGGCCAAGTGAAGTTATTAACCTTAAATTTATAGTGATTCCTGTCAGCCTGATTGGGCAAATTCCTCTGGCAATACTTAGCAACTTGTGAGACATTCATTGAGATGTAGGATATTGAATTCATATAGGTTTGGGATTTTGTTAGGCAGGTGCAGCTAGAAGATAGTGGAACAAGAAAGTTCCTGAAGACTAGCAAGAGAATGGTTGATATTATTAACCATAGAATTGTAGATAAAAAAGAAGGAATGAAGCCTAGAAGGTGTGGAAAAGAGAAAGTAAGTAGGAAGTGCTCCAGAGGTTTTATAGGACTGATGACATGTGTGTTGAGAATAACTTAGGGCATAGGTGGAACAGTGGTGCTTTGTGGTCAAAGCTGCCTTATGCTTATATGAATAAGTAGCTTCAGAGATGGTGCAGTTCAACAGTTCTGAGTGATTTCAAGTATGGGAGGGTGGCTGGGTGCAGTGGCTACTGTGGGGCTGCTCTGGGGCTACTCTGTAATCCCAGCTACTCTGGGGCTGAGGAGGGAGGACCACTTGAACCCAGAGGTCCAGGCTGCAGATCACACTGCTGTACTCCCAGTCTGAGTGACAGAGCCAGACCCCATCTCTTAAAAAATTTGGGAGGGTGCTATAGACTGAATGTTTGTGTTCCCCAAAATTTATATTTTGAAATCTTAACCCCAGTATGATGTATTAGGTGGAGGGATTTTTGGTAGGTAATTAGGTTATGAGGGTGGAGCCCTCATGAGTGGGATTAATTCCTTATAAGAGATGCCAAGCTAGGTGCAGTGGCTGACACCTGTCATTCCAGCACTTGGTAGGCCAAGGTGGGAGAATTGCTTGAAACCAGGGATTCGAGACCAGCTTGGGCAACATAGTGAGACCTATCTACACACACACACACACACACACACACACACACACAACACACTTAGCCAGATGCAGTGGATTGCGCCTGTAGTCCCAGCTACTCAGGAGGCTAAGGTGGGAGGGTCACCTGAGCCTGGGAGGTTGAGTCTTCAGTGACCTATGACCATGCCACTGCAGTACAGCCTGGGTGACAGAGTGAAATTCTGTCTCTAGGAAAAATAAAAAAATAAAAAAGAAAAAAAAGAAAAAGAAGATACCCTGGAGAATCCATGGATGCTTCTGACATGTGAGGAACGCAGTGAGAAGATTGTGAACCAAAGTGGGCTCTCACCAGACATCAACCTGCTGGTGATTTGATCCCAGACTCCAACCTCCAAAACTGTGAGAAATATTTTTTTCTTATTTATAAGCCACACAGATTATAGTATTTTGTTATGGCAGCCAAAATGGACTGAGACAGAGAAGGCAGCCAAAGTGGAGTGGAAGAGGAGTTTCTGCAGCCATGAAGTGAGACTGGCTATGAAGATAGTAAAGTCACTCAGAATTTAGGATGAGGAGAAAAACTGCAAGCCAGTTGCCAAAGAAGTCATGAATACAGCTAATACAGTGAAAAAAATGTTGAAATTTGAGTCTGGAGTTTGGACTATAATTTCTCCAACCACACTCAGTCCTACCTTGATCTTCTTATATTTACCACCTTGACTTATACGATAATAATTTTTAGAGTTTCTCCTTTAACTGATTATAAGCTCCTTTAGGTTCAAAGGTGGTGCTTGTTTATTGTGTATAACTCAGATTACTTGATGCCAGATATGCAATACATTTTATCTTGGTTAAATGAATAGGAGAACATTAAACAAATAGGTGCCATTTTGAAGGATAGAGAGGACATTCCTATTTCCCTGATTGCAGTTTTAGACTATGACAGACCTCGTTCTCCTCCTCTCCTTAATTCCAGTGTAATCAGTTAGGCACATATGTTTAAAAACTAGAACATTTACAGACTTTGATGAAATTGAATAAAAGAAAAAAAGGCCTTCCTCTTATTTACCTTTGATTCCTTGCTCATCATTTACTCTGCCACCTCTTGGCATTGTAACTCAGAGTTTCTTAGTATCAAGTATAAAGCTGTCAAACAGAATTAGGGCGACTCGGATTTTAAAAGTCTCATCTCGGATTCAGTGTTCATTCCCTCAAAAGCCAGAGGTGGCTAAGAGAGAACAAATCAATAAAGAGAAACATTAAAGTCTGCCTCATCTGAATTTTGTTTTACAATGCATCCATCTTCAAAGTTTGTCCATGTGATGATTAAGCTTTTTAAGGACAAAAATTGTTTTTCCGTATGGTCTGACTGGTCATTTCCTTAGCATCTTTGCTCATTTAGCAAAGCGATATTAATGCTTTGTACTTTAGAAAATTGTGAATGGAGAATGACACAGGCACACACACACACACACACACACACATCAATCATATATGGTCTTATAACATTTGTAAATACGAGTTTTCTTACTTAAATTTGAAGGCTAGAGACAACAAGAAAGATGAAGATGGAGTAAACTGAGTGAAGAAAAGGCAACACATTGTGGCCTAAAGATACGATTAGGGCTTGATTTCTCTTGGATGAATCATGTCGTACTTGACATAGTCTCATACTCCTTTCTGGGACAAAAGAGTAAGTTGGCTTTGACAACCGTCACCACATTGGTCTCTGAGGATGACCTTTCTGGACAGAGGAATGTGCCTCTCTTTCTTTGCTATTCATGTGTCTACCTCCTGAAGCTGCATGTTCTATTGAAGAGGATAGCCTTTAATTCAGTGTTTAGTTCAGTGCATACAAATAGCTCAACACACCAGTCAATATTTCTCATACCTTCCTCTATCTACTGGTACCTCTGCCCTCCCTTCTCCCAGGTTTTCAGGATTCCTTTGTAAACCTTTGGCTGCCCAAAGTCCAGTGTTTGGATGCTTCATGAAGTCTTTCTCTTCTCCAGAATGATCCATGCTTTGCATGTAATTATCTCCTTTCCTTCCAAGCCCTCCCTTAAAATTTCCCTTTTCTTGTGATCGATGAATTGATATATGTTAAGTACTTGCTCTGGATTATCAGTTTGGCTCCAATGCTTAAGAACTTATCTTTTAAGTCAGAGTTTACTTGCATAAACAATCACAAAAAAGCAATTATGGGTCAAATTACATCACACATAGAAGTAATTTTTTACAGAAAAAGAAGTCAATATGGGCTAGTGTAGTTAGAGAAAGTTTAATGAATCCAAATGCACGAGTATCTGGAGATAAAGGGTTAATGTTTTATTTCCCTACTGAATGAGTTATCGAATAGTTGGAACTTAGTGAAATTAATGTTTATGCACTGCAGGGAGGTGTTAAGTTGGTGCAAAAGTAATTGTGGTTTTTGCCATTAAAAGTAACGACAAACTGGCAATTACTTTCGCACCAAACTTGATATTTTTGGTCATAGCTACATATGCCCTTGAAATCACTTAGCTTCCTAAATGGTGCAATTTCCTTCTGTAAGCTGAAGCCCTACAACCCTCAATGTCTTCCAGTTTATGGGGGCACTATGCAGAAGCTAAGAGCTAACATGCACACTGGGGTTTCTATGAGGGTTGACAGAGATGAAGACGATTCTGATGATGCCATCCTGACCTGAGTCTTTGGATGCCTTGTGTCTGTAATTTGGGAAGGGGCTATGGGCTAACGCTTTTCAAATGCTTGGAGCTTCTCTGATTTAATAGTTTTTCAGTGACATGAAGAAACGACTTTCTTTCTACAAACCATTTCCAAGAATTAGACCGGATACTCTGTTCCCTCTGGAAGACCAGTTATTCTGCCACTCTCTGTCTCTCTGTTTTTTAACTTAAATTTGATTTTTGAAGGATTTAATCTCATTCCATATCACACATTATTTTTCATAACAGCAGGAAGAAATTTGATAACCATTCTAGTTTCTTACATTTGTGAATTTATTCCCACTTCGTCAAAATGGGCTCCTGTTGAGAGAGGAAACCAGATGCACGAGGTTGTTGGAGTCTTAAATGTCTCTCCAGCTTGTTGAAGCAATTGCATTAAAATCTTAATAAATATAGTTGCTGACTTTCTTGCTCCCTCTGTGTTCCTGCTGTAGTTATACTGTTTACACTTGAGTTTTTGCCACAACTGGTTCGAACTCAATGATTGTCTGCTCCACTCTGCCTGTTTTAAGTTATTATCTCCCTCAAGGTTTCTCTTCCATGCATGGAGCTTCTTGTAATTTCTTTCTTTGATTGAAAAGAGATAGAGTGGTGTAGCAAGAAGAGTATTGGTGTTGGTCTCAGAGATGCTCAGCGTTTGCATCCTAGCTCTGCATTTACTTGATGCATGATCTTGAGTATTTTCACTTTTTTGACACTCCATTATACTTACCTTGAAGAGTTGTTAGGATTAAATAAAATAACCCATGCAACAGCATCTGCCACAACAAATTGCATAGAGGAGCATTTACTCTATTTCTTACACTTGTCTTCATGAATTTGGCTATAATCAAGAAACGGAATTTTTGTATTCAGAGGAGGGCTATTCTAAACCTAGCATTGTTTCCTTTGCACAATATAAAGACTGTTATTATTTTTCATTCTGATTTTTTAGTTATCAATATTCCTATAGTATTAATATTAGTACTTTATATGACATAGTACTTGAGGCTTATAATGTGCTTTTTGTGTTTTTATGTATCTTCATGTGCTTTTGTATCGTGCAACATACACAGCCTGAAATTCATCTTGTTGGTTCATCATTCTCTATGGGGTATTACATACATGGTCTGCTTATTCTGAGCACAATAATTGTAACTGCAGAGTTTACTTGGTTAAGAAAGTCATTATAACAGAAGTGGAGCTCTTCAAACTGGAACTCCATGAAGACAACTGAACACATCTATTGAGCTCCAAGGAAACATGGTAGTGGCTTAGTCTGATTGTGCCACTTCTCCTCTCAGAAATTATACAGAGCAATAATCAATTTTAAAAATCTACAAATTCCATTTTCAGTGAACTAGGAGACCCAGAATATTCTTGAACTACAAATTATGTGTACATGCTGCCCCAAACACCTGAGGCCAATGGAAGCTGGCAAAATCTGCATGGTAAATGGTGATGGACAATGGAAGGGAGGTGAGGACACAGCAGCTGTGGCAGGAGTCTCAGAAAACACAGCAGTGTTCACTTCCAGAGCAGAGGGCGCCATCTGGGGTGGCAACTCCTGTGAGCAGAGATGAAATCAGAGTGACCAACTCTTCCTAGTTGCCTGGAACTTTACTGAAAGTCCTGTGTCCTAGGAACCTCCCAAACCTGGGCAAACTGGGATGCTGCTCATCCCAGATGAAACTGGAACAGAGTGTGCCACCAAAGTGAGATGGCAAGGCCTGGAACCACATGGGTGGCAGAGTACAAAAAATACAAGTGAAAATAGATCAACAAAAAGTGAGGATACTCCCGTGGAAGGTAAGAGATGTGTCCCAGGTGGCAGTGGCTTATAAAGATACTGTGATGTCACATGGGAAGAAGCCATTCTGAATCTTTTAAAATTTTTTCTTTCTTTTAAAAAATTTCTAATTTTTAATTCTTATGGGTATATAGTAGGAGTATATATTTATGGGGTACATGAAATATTTTGATACAGGCATGCAATGTGTAATATCACATCATGGAGAATGGGGTATTCATCTACTGAAGCATTTATGCTTTGTGTTACAAACAATCCTATTATATCTTTTAGTTATTTAAAACGTAGTTACTATTGACTATAGTTACCCTGTTGTGCTGTAAGATAGTAGGTCTTATTCTTTCTTCCTATTTTTTGTACCCATTAACCATATCTACTTCCCTCTCAACCACCCATTACTTTTACCAGCCTCTGGTAACCATCCTTCTACTTTCTGTGTCCATGAGTTCAACTGTTTTGACTGTTAGAGCCCACAAATAAGTGAGAACATGCGATGTTTGTCTTTCTGTGCCTGGTTTATTTCACTTAACATAATGATCTCCAGTTCCATCCATGTTGTGGCAAATGACAGGATCTCATTCTTTTTTTATGGCTACATAGTACTCCATTGTGTTATGTACCATATTTTCTTTATCCATTCATCCGTTGATGAACACAGGTTGCTTCCAAATCTTGGCTATTGTGGACAGTACTGCAACAAACATGGGAGTGCAGATATCTCTTTGATATACTGATTTCCTTTCTTTGGGTATGTATTCAGCGGTGGGATTGCTGGATTATATGGTAGCTCAATTTTTAGTTTTCTGAAGAACCTCTAAACTGTTCTACATAGTGGTTTGACTAATTTACATTCCCATCAACAGTGTACAGTGTTCTCTTTTCTCCACGTTCCACCAGAATTTGTTATTGCCTGTCTTTTGGATATAAGCCATTTTAACTGGGGTGAGTTGACATCTCATTGTAGTTTTGTTTTGCATTTCTCTGAAGATCAATGATCTTGAGCACTTTTTCATATGCCTGTTTGCCATTCGTATGTCTTCTTTTGAGGAATGTCTACTCAAATCTTTCACCCATTTTTGGATGGGATTATTAGATTTTTTCCTATAGAGTTGTTTGAGCTCTAAACTATAGAGCAGTTTGCAAATATTTTCTCCCATCCTTTCAGTTGGCTTTTCACTTTGTTGATCGTTTCCTTTGCCGTGCAGAAGCTTTTTAACTTGATGTAATCCCATTTGACCATATTTGCTTTGGTTGCCTGTGCAACCAAACTAATGTCCTGGAGATTTTCCTCAATTTTTTTTTTGTAGTGGTTTCATAGTCTGAGGGCCTTAGTTTTAAGTCCTTAATCCATTTTGATTTGATTTTTATTGGTGGTGAGAGATAGGGGTCTAGTGTTTATTCTTCTTCATATGAATATTCAGCTTTCCCAGTATCATTTCATGAAGAGACTGTTTTCTCCCCAGTGTATATGTTCTTGGCACCTTTGTCCAAAATGAGTTCACTGTAGGTGTGTGGATTTGTTTCTGGGTTCTCTATTTGTTCCATTGGTTTATGTGTTTTATGCCAGTATATGCTGTTTTGGTGACTATAGCTCTGTAGTATAATTTGAAGTCAGCTAATATGATTCCTCCAGCTTTGTTCTTTTGAACATTAAAGGCAAAGAGAATGTGGTTGCACAGAGGCATCGTTTTTAAAGAAAATAGTCTGTTGTAACAAAAGAGGATGCCCATTATCTGTGAAGCTTAGAACACTGGATGTCCTCAGTCCTTCCCTTCTGTGCACTAGAATTCTTTGTCTAGCTGGTTAAGGAAAATCAAACTCATTCAAATATGAGTAAACAAAAAAAAGAGCTGGCATAGCATTTATACAGAGATCTATTAAATTGTGGAAAATAATAGAAAAACGTTCCTATAGAAGACGATGTGCACCAGAAAGCTATTGCCAAGATGCAGATAAAACTTGTAACTTAACATCCCCATGAATTAAAAATAAAAAACTTGATGGAGTGATAACTGTTATTATTATTTTTAAATTAAATTAAATTTAATTTTAAGTTCCGGGATACATGTGCAGGACATGCAGGTTTGTTACATAGGTAAATGTGGTGCCATAGTGGTTTTCTGCACCTGTCAACCCATCACCTAGGTATTAAGCCCCACATGCATTAACTATTTATCCTGATGGTCTCTCCCCAACCTGCCCCACCAACAGGCCCCAGTGTGTGTTGTTCCTCTCCCTGTGTCCATGTGTTCTCATTGTTCAGCTCCCACTTATAAGTGAGAACATGCAGTGTTTGGTTTTCTGTCCTGGTGTTAGTTTGCTGAGGATAATGGCTTTCAGCTCCATCCATGTCCCTGCAAGAACATGATCTCGTTCCTTCTTATGGCTGTATAGTATTCCATGGTGTATATGTACCACATTTCTTGATCCAGTCTATCATTGATGAGCATTTGGGTTGATTAATGTCTTTGCTGTTGTGACTAGTATGGCAGTGAGCATATGTGTGCATGTATCTTTATAATAAAATGATTTATATTCTTTGGGTATATACCTAGTAATGGGATTGCTGAGTCAAATAGTATTTTTGGTTCTAGGTCTCGAGGAATTGCCACACAATAACAGTTATTTTAATGAAAGTATGCAAAGCAGAAATATGAGGACTCCAGGGCTGGACAACAGAAAATGAGGAACAAATTAAAGGAAGAAGGTGAAATGGGATTTGGTAGAAATCATGAAAGAAATAAAAGAACAATCAAATTATTTCAGAAGTAAAGACTAATAAATTAGATTCAGCACAAGGAAGAGTAGACACCATTGGAAGTACAGTGAGGGACAAGGGAGGTAGACATGACAACAGCAAAATGAAATGAACAAGAATACAGAGAAAAAGAGGATTGGAGACAAAATTATAGGAATAAAGCACAAGCAAAGGAGATCAAATACATTCACGCAGAGTCCACCAAGAGAAAACCAAAACAAAAAATCAGAACAAATATTTAAAAATACAATATTTAAAAATAAATCAAGAAAACTTTTCAAATATAAAATAAGGCATGAATCTACATATTTAAAGGGCTTATAATGGACCAGAAAATTGCTCTAGAGAGTCAAGACAAATCCTGGATGATTAGAATAAAGAATGAATATTTTGAATGAGCCTGTAAAGATATCAAGGTCACTTATGATGGATGAAGTTGGGCAGCAGTTGGACTTCTTTAATGATACAAATCTACCCTTAGAAGATTTTTTTTTTTTTAAAGAATGAGCCAAAGGCTTTATATGTGGTTAAAATATCTTTTATATCTGAAAGATTGTAGAAAAACAGATTTCAATGTGCAGAACACAGGAAGACATTATTCATGTCAGCACATTATTGAGGAAATGAATTAGAGGATGAACTCCCACCAACCAAGCAATGGCTGGGGAAATGTTGGTGAAACTGGCAGTGAGCATTAAGGCAGTAGATTTAAGACCCAAAGCAAAGAAGGGGAAAACCCAAGGGGCAAAGTCTGAAAGCAGTGAAGGGAGTAAGCCCCAGAATATATCTGAAAGGGCCAAACCTTGATTGGCAATGACATGCCTCCTTCATTGGACAAAAGGAAGTAGGAAAAGCTGATTAGATGAAGGAAGACAGTTTCTATTTTCTCTGTGATGTAAAGGTTAAGTCTGTTCACCAAAATAAGGGGCTAGGGCTGGGGTAAAGGTCAGCAATGTAAAGAAAAAAAATGTGCGGAAGAGAGTGAGAGATCAAGCTTCCAGAGAATTATAGTAGAAATATGTATAAGTAGACTTTGTTGCTTAAAGAAAATCTGCAATGAATCTCTTAGTTACAGCATACTATTTATTATGAGGTATTTGAATTTATTTATCCTGTAAATTGGATGTTGAATAGTGTGCAGAAGTTTAAAGTAGAGTTGTATATTATTTTGCATCTATAGATATATTTCTTTCCATTTTTAAGTGCAAATCCATTCACTTAGTTTCATTTTTCTACTGTATTACGATGCACCGAGGATAAGGGATTTTTTTTTATGGCACCCAAGTCAGTACTCTGGCCACTTCATGTGTTCATTCAATAAATATTTGGTAAATTAATAAATGAAACACATCTATAATATTTCATTCTGCTTAATATTTATTTTCTAACACTCGTCCTTAAAGATCCACATGAAATTAGTCTTACTTTTATTTTTTATTTTTTTTAAATTTTATTATTATTATACTTCAAGTTTTAGGGTACATGTGCACAATGTGCAGGTTTGTTACATATGTATACATGTGCCATGTTGGTGTGCTGCACCCATTAACTCGTCATTATCATTTAGCATTAGGTATATCTCCTAATGCTATCCCTCCCCCACCCCACAACAGTCCCCAGAGTGTGATATTCCTCTTCCTGTGTCCATGTGTTCTCGTTGTTCAATTCCCACCTATGAGTGAGAACATGCGGTGTTTGGTTTTTTGTCCTTGCGATAGTTTGCTGAGAATGATGGTTTCCAGTTTCATCCATGTCCCTACAAAGGACATGAACTCATTATTTTTTATGGCTGCATAGTATTCCAAGGTGTATATGTGCCACCTTTTCTTAATCCAGTCTATCGTTGTTGGACATTTGGGTTGGTTCCAAGTCTTTGCTATTGTGAATAGTGCCATAATAAACATACATGTGCATGTGTCTTTATAGCAGCATGATTTATAATCCTTTGGGTATATACCTGGTAATGGGATGGCTGGGTCAAATGGTGTTTCTAGTTCTAGATCCCTGAGGAATCACCACACTGACTTCCACAATGGTTGAACTAGTTTACAGTCCCACCAACAGTGTAAAAGTGTTCCTATTTCTCCACATCCTCTCCAGCACCTGTTGTTTCCTGACTTTTTAATGATGGCCATTCTAACCGGTGTGAGATGGTATCTCACTGTGGTTTTGATTTGCATTTCTCTGATGGCTAGTGATGATGAGCATTTTTTCATGTGTTTTTTGGCTGCATAAATGTCTTCTTTTGAGAAGTGTCTGTTCATCTCCTTCGCCCACTTTTTGATGGGGTTGTTTGTTTTTTTCTTGTAAATTTGTTTGAGTTCATTGTAGATTCTGGATATTAGCCCTTTGTCAGATAAGTAGGTTGCAAAAATTTTCTCCTATTCTGTAGGTTCCCTGTTCACTCTGATGGTAGTTTCTTTTGCTGTGCAGAAGCTCTTTAGTTGAATTAGATCCCATTTGTCAATTTTGGCTTTTGTTGCCATTGCTTTTGGTGTTTTAGACATGAAGTCCTTGCCCATGCCTATGTCCTGAATGGTATTGCCTAGGTTTTCTTGTAGGGTTTTTTGGTTTTAGGTCTAACATGTAAGTCTTTAATCCATCTTGAATTAATTTTTGTATAAGGTGTAAGGAAGGGATCCAGTTTCAGCTTTCTACATATGGCTAGCCAGTTTTCCCAGCACCATTTATTAAATAGGGAATCCTTTCCCCATTGCTTGTTTTTGTCAGGTTTGTCAAAGATCAGATGGTTGTAGATATGCGGCATTATTTCTGAGTGCTCTGTTCTGTTCCATTGATCTATATCTCTGTTTTGGTACCAGTATCATGCTGTTTTGGTTACTGTAGCCTTGTAGTGTAGTTTGAAGTCAGGTAGCGTGATGCCTCTGGCTTTGTTCTTTTGGCTTAGGATTGACTTGGCGATGCAGGCTCTTTTTCAGTTCCATATGAACTTTAAAGTAGTTTTCCAATTCTGTGAAGAAAGTCATTGGTAGCTTGATGGGAATGGCATTGAATCTATAAATTACCTTGGGCAGTATGGCCATTTTCACGATATTGATTCTTCCAACCCATGAGCATGGAATGTTCTTCCATTTGTTTGTATCCTCTTTTATTTCATTGAGCAGTGGTTTGTAGTTGTCCTTGAAGAGGTCCTTCACATCCCTTGTTAGTTGGATTCCTAGGTATTTTATTCTCTTTGAAGCAATTGTGAATGGGAGTTCACTCATGATTTGGCTCTCTGTCTGTTATTGGTGTATAAGAATGCTTGTGATTTTTGCACATTGATTTTGTATCCTGAGATTTTGCTGAAGTTACTTATCAGCTTAAGGAGAATTTGGGCTGAGACAATGGGGTTTTTAGATATACAATCATGTCATCTGCAAACAGGTATAAAGATGTTCTTTGAAACCAACGAGAACAAAGACACAACATACCAGAATCTCTGGAACACATTCAAAGCAGTGTGTAGAGGGAAATTTATAGCACTAAATGCCCACAAGAGAAAGCAGGAAAGGTCCAAAATTGACATCCCAACATCACAATTAAAAGAGCTAGAAAAGCAAGAGCAAACACATTCAAAAGCTAGCAGAAGGCAAGAAATAACTAAAATCAGAGCAGAACTGAAGGAAATAGAGACACAAAAAACCCTTCAAAAAATTAATGAATCCAGGAGCTGGTTTTTTGAAAAGATCAACAAAATTGATAGACTGCTAGCAAGACTAATAAGGAAGAAAAGAGAGAAGAATCAAATAGACGCAACAAAAAATGATAAAGGGGATATCACCACCGATCCCACAGAAATACAAACTACCATCAGAGAATACTGCAAACGCCTCTACACAAATAAACTAGAAAATCTAGAAGAAATGGATAAATTCCTCAACACATACACCCTCCAAGACTAAACCAGGAAGAAGTTGAATCTCTGAATAGACCAATAACAGGCTCTGAAATTGTGGCAATAATCAATAGCTTACCAACCAAAAAAGTCCAGGACAGATCGATTCACAGCCGAATTCTACCAGAGGTACAAGGAGGAACTGGTACCATTCCGTCTGAAACTATTCCAATCAATAGAAAAAGAGGGAATCCTCCCTAACTCATGTTATGAGGCCAGCATCATCCTGATACCAAAGCCTGGCAGAGACACAACAAAAAAAGAGAATTTTAGAGCAATATCCCTGATGAATATCGATGCAAAATCCTCAATAAAATACTGGCAAACCGAATCCAGCAGCACATCCAAAAGCTTATACACCATGATTAAGTGGGCTTCATCCCTGGGATGCAAGGCTGGTTCAACATACGCAAATCAATAAATGTAATCCAGCATATAAACAGAACCAAAGACAAAAACCACATGATTATCTCAATAGATGCAGAAAAGGCCTTTGACAAAATTCAACAACCCTTCATGCTAAAAACTCTCAATAAATTAGGTATTGATGGGACGTATCTCAAAATAATAAGAGCTATCTATGACAAACCCACAGCCAATATCGTACTGAATGGGCAGAAACTGGAAGCATTCCCTTTGAAAACTGGCACAAGACAGGGATGCCCTCTCTCACACTCCTATTCAACATAGTGCTGGAAGTTCTGGCCAGGGCAATCAGGCAGGAGAAGGAAATAAAATGTATTCAATTAGGAAAAGAGGAAGTCAAATTGTCCCTGTTTGTAGTCTTACTTTTAATAATAATTTAATTTTCAGGCTCTGAGAATGTAATATATAAACTTGAAATTCCTGGTGAAGGTTAGAATAAAAATTGCAATGAAATTATAAATGTTAAGTTGCATAAACTTCTCACTTGATTCACTTGATAGATTAAGGTATATATGTGTCTCAATATCCTCATCCAGAAAGTCTGTTTTTTTGTTTTTTTGTTTTTT